>NC_090862.1:4630000-4930000 GCF_024217435.2 Syngnathus scovelli
CTCTGAGTCACTAGAGCTTGTTTTTATTATTATTCTAGCCCATTTGTTATTAGAGGGAGGATGTATTCCAACGACAAGAATGCAGCACAGATTTTGTAAATATTTAACAATTAGGAAATAGACTGTTTGTAAATGTAAGACAAAGACTAAAACAAATGAAACTTAAAAAAATGCATATTTCTGATTAAAACAAATATTTAGAAATTAAAGCCAGGGCACTTCAAGGAATTCCTCCTCCTCTGCAGAACGGCGCAGTTATTTTTAAGAGCACCGCACAGTATTTTTAATTCTTGGCCCACTCGATTTTTTTTTACCTCTTGTACTAAAATATGCGCCATTATTCTTGGGTTGGCATTTTCCATTTTATGTCAAATAACATATCGGAACAGGCAACAACTCCGCTACCGCACTTGCAGAGGTTGCAGAATCTTTCTTTATCTGTCTAGAAATATAACGCCAAGAAAAGGTCTCTCGCCTGCTGCGTGTTAGTGTCGTGGAAAATTAAACTATTTTTTTTCAAACAAAAAAGGAGGGGAGGAGGAAAACACGACCCCCACTCAAAGCAGAGCGAGAAAATAGGGGGGAGAAAGAGAGAGCGACAGAGAGAGAGAGAGAGAGAGAGAGAGAGAGAGAGAGAGAGAGAGAGAGAGAGAGAGAGAGAGAGAGAGAGAGAGAGAGAGAGAGAGAGAGAGAAGGGGGCTGCAATATAACAAATTTGGACGGGTGTGCGTCTTGCGGGTCGTTGTGGACACAACGTGAGTATTGCGGAAGAAAGAGGACCTGCGTGGGGGGGAACGAAAGCACCCTCCTTCGACGCTGCACTTCTCTCGCCTGCATCCATCACTGGCTCATATAGGCTTTTTAAACACCTTGGTAAATATCCCCCCCAAAAATAACAATAGTGATATTTGACTCATTGTGCATGTTGCTGTCGTGTTGTTTACACATCTTCCTCCGCCCATAATCATCATCATAAGCCATTTTGTACAGTGTGAAATCAATGTTAGCCGATGGCTGTTTATATCTTAAGAAGCACTTTTATATTCTCTCCATCTCTCTCCCCCCCATCACTTCCTGTCTGCCTCTGCATTCCTCTCTCTGTCCATCCCTCCCTCTCTCCCTTTCCCCTCGCAGCCTCCCTCTCTCTCTCTCCTTCTGCTTTTTCTCCCTGTCAGCTAGCAGCCCAGCTACTTCTCTTGATTTATAGTGAGACTGGGTGTCAGCGTGCGGCCGCGCCTGCCATTGTGTGTTTGTGGGGGAGTGCTTTTGTTTATGGCATTGCACGCGATAAGTCGTGAAGCGATGGTGTGAAGGAAACGACGGCCGATGGAGCGATGATACACTAGAGACCAGTAGAGATTGGCTCCTCTCTCAGTTCTCCTTCTTTTCCCCTTCTTGCATATATGACTTTATTTTCTCTACCTTCCATCCAGCACCCCCCCCCCCCCCCATGCTTTTTTTTTTTTTTCCTGTGCAATGATTAGCTCAAATGTTTTTTTTTTCTTGGGAGTTTCAGCTCCGGGTGTTAAATTTCTGCAGTGAGCAATTAACTGAAAATTAGGTTGACACAGTGGAAGCCCCGGCTGCCATGAAATCTCACCGAGAGTATTTCATCCAGCTGGGAGGTGTGACAAAATCCAAGTTACGGATTAAGATGGAGTTTAAAGCCTTCTAATTGGCAATTGACCGCGAGTTTGAATATTTCATAAAGTATAGGAGACTCTTGTAGTGTTATTTTAGTCAAAATTCCCTGTTAGTGTGTCGAACGGACTAAAAACAAATGTGCCGTCCATTTTCATAATGTTTACTCCCAAATTGTTTTTTTTTTAAAATATAGCTGCAGATAAGGCTGTTATCCGTTATTCATGTCAGTATTCAGTGTCTCTGCTTTTACTCAAACCCTCCACCCTCGATTAAACTATTCTCAAATGGCGAAGCAGAACAGAATTTAGGAGCAGTCTCTGTGTGAATGAGGATATGAAATATGAACGTATGTATTTCTGCTTCTTGAGAGCATAGGATAAAAAAAAAACAGTATGCAATACGGGTAACTTCAAGTTTTTATTATTATTATTATTAGAATTTCACCAAAATAATCGTATTCATGCTAAAATACATTAAACAAATAAAATACAATAACAATGGGGTTGGAATTGCTTTATGATAGCATTTCAAACGAATTCCATACATGTCCACTCCTCCCATCTTACTCCATTAGATCAAACCTCAGTGTAACCAAATTAGAGTTGATCCGCAATTTCCCGTCATATATTGATGAAAATGGGAGCATGAGGCGTAACTTTTGAAAATGTGTATTCCTTCTGTCTGCTGATGTGTAAAATATATGCCACAACACTGGGCTTTGTCCTTTTACATGTTATTAGCATTTTTATCATTATTATTATTTATAAGCAATGGTAGCCAGCGCATTTAAAATATATATATATTTTTGAATATAAAGCGCATGCCAAATTCCACTTTAGTGGAAGCGCACCAGAGTAAGTGGCAGCAATTCACTTTTCTTATCTTATCTTTAGGTATGCGGCCACTTTTAAGTACGTTTGCTCTGGAAAGATAATGCCAAATCCGCGTAAAATAGTTCAAATATTTGAAGAAACATTATCACCCAAATAGCGAAGGGGGTTATCAAATCGCTCGAACTCTTCGCGTCCACAAATCAAAAGTTCTGTATCGGTTGCCGTAAATGAATATTTAGGACCCGAGCAGCGACTGCTGCGATGTCTATTTTGTTTTTATAAAGAATACTTCTTCTTCGTCGTCGTCTTTAATCAGGTTTATATTTTGTCATTTGTGGTCCAAGGCCAGGCAAAAGTAAATCCATAATAATGACAAGCGGTAATACTTCACAAAAACGGCCCGTGTCGTCTTCGTCACGAGCACGATTTTAAAGCTATAGAATTTCATTAAAATTATGCGTTGCAACGTTATGAACACTACAATTAAAGTGTTTGTCGGATCCTGCACGTAGGATGTGTCTGCAGTGAACGAATATTTTGGAGTCTTACATTAAAAATTGTACACCTAAATATTATATGGAAAAAAAGACACGCGCATAAATAGCCTATAAATACAAGCACAAAAGGCAAACAAATAATTTAAAGAGTAGTTTGTGAATATAAAACAGATAAAGTACCTAAAGAAAGCAGGTAAGGAAAAAAAACGAAATAATCAGTCTTCGAAACGGTCAAAAATAAATCAGGCGACAACAAGGCTCCCTGAATTGTGCATGCCACAGGATTTAAGCGATGTAAACTTAACAGGTTAACAAATCCGTATCAACATGTAACATCCGTAATATGTGTTATTTTTAAAGCTTTATACATCTGCATTTTGTGCAATTATTATTATTATTATTATTCTTATTATTATTATTATTATTATTATTATTATTATTATTATTCGCTGTTGTTTCCCTCGTTGTGTCTGGATTTTTTTTTTTTTTTTTCTTGCGGCCGCGTGGGCATGTCTATACGCGTGGGAAGATAACACAATCCATACAAAGGCAGAAGAGCAAACAAAACAAAGCGCACGTTTCCGTTCGTATTTTACCCTTTTGTGTTTTAGCGGCGGGTTTGGTCCTAATCCGCAGCATGTTAAAACAAAATTGCAATGACGTAAATATTAATTTGCCATCATTTCAACGTAACACATGATTGCAAATAAATATTTACGTCATTGCATATATATATATATATATATATATATATATATATATATATATATATATATATATATATATATATATATATATATATATATATATATATATATATATCTTCTTGTTCCACTGCTGATTGCTCTCAGTTTGACGCCATGTAATAACCAACATCTGGACCGCGTGCAGGCAAGACAGACAGGCAGGTCAAAACGAACCTCACCGACCCCCCTGGCCCGCATCAACCAGGCTGCCCTATTGGACAGAGACAAGAACCAGAATCCCCCTCCTTCTCCCCGACTGCTAAGGCATCTCTTGGCTCTCAGTTGGCTGCTCGGTTCAGAAAGAGTTCACTCAGTCATTCCGGTACATCCCGCACATAGGCAAAATCGGAACCGCAGGGTCCAAACCACCACAGGAAATGTGAAGGGAGAGAAGCAGGTTAGTAGAAATTTGATGCTTATGCAATGTCCAATACGTGGACGATATTATTAGAAAAACGTGACAGAATAGCGTTTAGAAAAAGGTTTTATTTTGCAGTCTTAATCCCATTTTGTGTCATTGGTAGTACACAAATGCTCTGGGAATAAGAAGCCTGCAGCGCAGTGCAGGAAGAGAACGCAGAGAGAGCGCCTGCGCGTTTTTTTTTTTTTTTTTTTTAAAGGTAGCGGAAAAAAGGGGCCCAGACCTAGCAGACCACATCTGCTTGTGATGCCAGCCAGCAGTGAGAGCATTTAAATTCGCAGTGAAAATCAATCAATGCTTTCCCGAAACAAAACACCGTGCTGCTTTTTTGTCAAAATGTCCTCAGGATAAATTTGATCCAAGCAAATCACCAAAAATAAATCCAGGTAAGTTGTGCCCACGCGTATGCATCTTGCATGCTCATTCATTGTCCTGCTGATGTGCGTTTCCGAAGCATGCATGCCGATCCCACGCGCTGTCACTGTCCTGCTTGCCAATGTTCTCTGGAGCTCACTGAGATGTTCATGCGGCGTCCCCACGTGTTTGCTCCGCTCGTGGACAAAAAACTCGGTTCCCTCTGTGCGTGTCAGTGAATCATTCCTATGACAGATGCCTTGGATAGGTAACAAACAAGGGGCCTGCAGCCTCGCCACTCTCTCTCTCTCTCTCTCTCTCTCTCTCTCTCTCTCTCTCTCTCTCTCTCTCTCTCTCTCTCTCTCTCTCTCTCTCTCTCTCTCTCTCTCTCTCTCTCTCTCTCTCTCCCCCCCATGCACAAGAACAAGGCAGAAAGGAAGTAAGAGAACGTGCATGTAGCATTAAATGGATCCTGGCAGCCAGGTGGAAGGAAAAAAAAAAAGATCTATAGCTGCACAATGATTTATGATGGTGTGAACAGATTGTTTACTCTCAACTTGCACCGCACTCTTGTCCTTGCTTTTGTCTCATCCTCAAATTTCAGTAATGTGCTACCATGTGTGGAGAGGTCAAAAGTTTGCTACAATATAGAGCCATCGTGTGGCAAACAGTTTCTAATAGTTCATATTGGTTTTGGACACTTTTGAAACATCAATTACTATATATATGGGCAGAATAAGATAAAATAAGCACACATGAGAAAAAAAAACTGCTGTGGTGTCTTCCTTGATGTCAGGGCTTTCTTTGAGTTTGAGGTTAAAGATTAGCATCTCTGATAAAGATTAACTCCACCATCAATGGAAGGTGCTGATGACATGAATGTCTGACCAAGGGGTGAATACTTTAGTGGTGTGCTTTGCCCATACACAAAAGTACTTTGACACGTTGGTAAACTCATTGCTCAGCCTAAGGTGTAATGCCAAATCGTTGGAGTGCAAAATGCAAATTAGGGGGTCACCATTTGAGTTGGGGGAGTTGTTTAACTTAATCTGAGCTGATTTATTTCAGTATAGACGGTGTAGTTGGGCATTTTATTAAAGTTGTCATTTGTTAGCAGCTTATTGTTGTAGTTTTGAAATCGCATCACTGGCCATGGATGGAGGGTGCAAAAACAATTGGGGGCGGGGCTAGAGGCATGAGGTCATGAGATAATAATACTTTTTTCTTGGCCTATTCATTCATTCAGAAATTTTACCAACTTATTTCTTCAGTCTGACTTTGAGTTACAACCAAAGTGTAATGAAACAAAGACCAGAAAGAGACTCCCAACACTGCATTTTTAGTGCACATGACTTTTGAAAAGCAGTGTTGACAGATGTGCTTGTGTGTCATCAACCTGCAGGAGGAAGAAGGAAGGAGATAAAAAGTATCGCAATGAAAGACCTGTCGTCACTTCCCATTTAGTGTCTGAGGTCATGGTGATGATGTTGCATGACTGTTCGACCTCATTAAACATTTTCAAAATGACTTGATGAGAAATGTCGCTTTGGAAGGGGGAAGGGTTTTTGTTTTATAATAATTTCACGGTGGAATGATTACATAGTTGACAAATAAAATGAAGTAAGATTGGCTGCAAAAATTGCAAAAAAAATACCCCTCCTGACCTATTTTGTCAAAATTTTGGCTCATCAGCTGAATTGTTGACTCCAGAGGCGGCCTCCTTTTGTCTTGGCCTGCATGCTAGCTTGCTAAGCTAATCGGGCCTCCATCATTCTCGGGACAACCAGTGACTTGTCAACTTGTTTGTTTTATGCCTTCAAATTTTCTGCGCACTCGCCGTGCTAAGTATGAGAGGAAAGCCGAGCTGATGATGTGATGGGAATGCACCCCGGTCAGAGATGTGCGTGAGTGCATGGACGGAAACAATAAATAACTTTATGGTGGAGGTATAGGCACTTGCAGAAGTGGTTTTTATAGTGCTGCTGGTATCATGAAAGTCAGGAGAGCCTTGCTGTTGATTTACGACTTTTGAAAAAGCTGTCAGGAGCCCAACTAGAGGCAGAGTGGAACAGCAATTTTATTCCATCATTTTGATATTAACATCTGCAATGCTATATCATGTAAGAACTGTGGAGACTACTTGAACTATTTATTCATAAAATTAACAGGATGATTGCTGTTTACTTAGTGACCACCGTTATTTTTTTATAATTATTATGCTCTAAAAAATGAGCATAACTGGACTTTTGTCCACTTGTATGCCCAAAGCGATGGCGAGAGAAATTATTTATGACCTCTGTGGATCCATATCTGCCTGGAAGTAGCAAGAACATAACGTCTCGCCATCCCCACTAAGAATCTGACATTGCCACATTGAGGTCAGACTGGGATTTCAAAATATTAAAAAAGAATGAACTAAATTAATAATAGTAGGGATGCAAAATACAACAATATGCATTGTGTATCATAACTATTCACATATATGAATTAAGTTGGTCAATGTGCACCTAACACATTGAATATATAATGCTGGATTTTTTTTTAACAAGGGGGATGCGTGACTTGTTTCATGTAATTAATACAATGTTCACAATCAATAATGTCCACTCCAGTACTTGGTGCAGTTCATGTTGCTTCATTCCGGGATATCGTTTAAGGTCATACCTGTCCATTAGGCTACACTACGTTTCTGTTCTCTATTGGATTTGCAAGAACTATGATGCCATGTCTCTTTTCCCTCTTTCCTTTATTCCCACATTGCTGCCAACATCAGTTCTTAAGAGATCTGTGGAGGGTGCCCTTTACCATCAAAGCACCAGGACATAGAAGAAACTCTCTCAGTGAGTTTTACGCTGTACTTTTTATTCTCAAAGTTAATCGTGGCTATGAATGTGTGCATGCATGGGAGTCATTTAAGTTATTTGCATGCAGTGTGTGTATGTACGCATGTGCTGGATGACAGGATATTATTTATTATATTATTTATATAGTATAAATGTAAAAGCAGTCAAATTGCTAGATATGCCTCATAGATAGATAAATATAAAAAAAACTGACCTATATCATAAATAACATAATAAAGATTACAGAATATATTAGCATTAAATTAAGACACATTTGTACAAATTTGAAGAGGGCACGCAAATATTCTTTAAATGTATGTTTGTGTGAATATGTAATATAATGTATAATATGTGCTGTTCATTAATGTGGCAATTATAAGATATATTCGCAAATGTAACAGGAAGTAAACGAGTGTGCTCATCAGTTAATCAATTAAAAAAAGCCTCTTGTAACTACCTTAAATGTGTAAATTGGTACCATCATTTCGTGAAGATAGCAAATATTACTTTCATTAGAGGCATTTGCATTCTTTTGTAGGCGTTTCAATCAACGTTTGAAAGTTTCTTAAATCAAAATCGATGCATCTCCTTGTGTGAGGTCATAATATATTTCCTTGAACAGTCTGAAATGTTGAATCCGCAACTCACACAACATTGAATTGTCCTATAAAAATAAAAATGAAACTTCGCAATCAGTGGTGTGCTTTCACAAGCGTGCACTTCCCCTCTGGGTGCATGTTTATCCCCCACACATGGTTTGCGTTTTGGAAAAAACGTTTGGTTAATGAGTAACGTGGTCTGAGCAGAACCTTCAATTAACAAAAGGCTTCGTTGAATAAAACCTGCTGACCGCCACATTTTTGGCTCCCACCTTCTTCCCCCGACATGGAGCTAATCCTCCCAGTAACCAATGCTATCTGCTTTTAACTTGTTCTACATTTACAAGCGTGCTCATGCAGAGAGCTCGTAAGTCTAAACGTCTTGCATGGGAAAAAAAATAGAGGGGAGTTGGACAGAGACCATGCAGTGGCATGTGAGAACGACAAGGCTGGGAGATTCTCAGCAACGAATTCTAAATGCTTTTACTGTTTAATCTATTCTTGAAGATGATGTTGTTCCCTCTCAAGGATGTGTGTGAACGGTTGTGCTTTGTGAGTCTAAAAAGATGGATGGATGGATGGATGGATGGATGGATGGATGGATGGATGGATGGATGGATGGATGGATGGATGGATGGATGGATGGATGGATGGATGGATGGATGGATGGATGGATGGATGGATGGATGGATGGATGGATGGATGGATGGATGGATGGATGGATGGATGGATGGATGGATGGATGGATGGATGGATGGATGAACCAGTTGTGTGCGATTCATGACTACAGATGCTCAGTAGCACACGTAGTGTGTGTAAATCTCTTTTTTTTTCTCCCAGAATAGAAGTGTTACGTCATATGACGTAACTATGGCACTGATTCAATATTTTTACAATTCCCTCAGATTAAAAAAAACAAACATCTAAAACAATTCGCCAATTCAATTGACTGCCGAAACCGAAATGTATGGTCAGGGCATCGTCGTTTTTGTAATAAAACGAAATTACATCACAGTTTGCGAGGAGTTTAAATTAACTGAGCTGGTTCAAACTGGAGCGCTACATACAAACAATTAAAGCACGCTCCTAACTGAGCGCTCAACAATCATAGATAATTTCTCTCCACTATAGCCTACAGCATTTTAGAATTGTTTTTTTTTTTTTTCATTAATCGGTGTGGTATAAAGCGCAAACCTAGCATTCGTTTTATTTATTTATCTAGCGCACAGACCCAAAGCATGCAGTGAGACGTTCAGGATCCAAGAGAAAGGAAAACCATGCGCAGATTAAAGTTGAATTAAACTATTGAATCATTAACGGTCCCATAATTTGTGTTCCTTTGGGGGCTATATCTGGCTGTGTTTGGTGGTCGTGGGAGCAGCGATAAAAAAAAAAAAAGACATTTGAGGTCATTGTTATCAACCAGCAGCGGTGCAAGCAGGCAGGCAGCGCTGGTAGTGGAGGGGAGAGGGGGGCGGGGGTCTACAGCAGGCAGCAGGCGGGCTCCCGGTAAGCTCGTTCAGCTTGTGTGCTAGCCATAGCCTGTCGGTAGGCTGTCCGTATATTCCACCTGTTTAAAGCGGCCCCCCCTCCATCACCGAGGTGCTGAATTTGTCCACCTCTCGCAGCCGCGGAGCGTTCATGTCACACGGCGTCCGGCTTGCCGCCCTCCGCGGCCGCTGGCGCCAGGAGGTGGTGGTGGTGTTGTGGTGGCGGCGGTGGCGGCTGCAAACAGCCGCCCGCTAGGCGAGAAAACATCGGAGCGGCTTGCGCAGGAAATAGAGGGAGGACCAGGATTCTTCATGGATTTCATTATTTTGCCATGATTAATGAAATGTCCCAGTGACGGCAAATCTGTGATGCGATCTTGCTGGGTCCTATCGGGATTGTACCGGGACCGCCGGTGCTAATAAAGGTAAGGATGCCTCACCAGTGGGCAGGCCAGGCGCTAATGCACGAGCGCGTACAACAAAGCAGAAATATCTCGTATTTGCGCATTGTGCACTTTGGGGTTGGCTCGGTTATTTATGACCCGCATGTGCTCAATGCCGGTTCAACAAGAGTTCACTATGCGTTAAACTGTCTTATAGCAACACCCCCCCCCCACACACACCACCTCTTCTTCCACCTATTCCGCTTGCCCTTTCTTTCGCTCTTAAATGTTTCACTCCCTCATTCCTTGTATTTTTTTTTTCTTTTTTGAAATAACCTATTTAATGGCTGACACTTTCACATGATTCGTACAATTTATCTTCTGGTTTTAGTCTTTTTCATTTACATTTATATTTATTTATGCATTTTGTTATTTATTCATTCCTTCTTGCACGTAGCGTCCCCCCCCCAAAAAAAATGTTTATTTTAAATTTGTTTTAAGACGTTTGTAGCACATACCACATCACTACATCAATCCGTAGAGTATTTATTCCGTATTAAATGAAATAACCCCCACCCCCCCGTTTTTGTTTGGTTTTCTAACCCTTTCATATTGTTAAAAAAAAATGTAATAAATCGGTTTCGTATCTCCAAGCTTGCATAGTGCGTCACGGCAGGCGCCATTTGTAATTTTATATCTCAGGATGAAGCAGTCACTGGACACCAAGGCCGACCTCTCCCTCCCTTCGTTTTTTGTTTGGGTGCTTGTGTCACTATGCTTATTATTCTGGGAGACGTCTAAGAAAGTTGGTGATTGTATAAAGCTGTTGCCCTTATAAAACAGGGGAAGATAAATTACGTTTGCCCGTTTTAATCGTAAAACAGCTATGATTCAATAACATGGTCCTCCTACCCTCACTGCCATGGTCTCGCTAGCTCCCCTTTTTTTTTTTTTTTTTTTTTTTACTCCCCCTCTGCTTGCGACTATTCCTCAGAGTAAATAATTAGGATTCCAGCTTGTCTTGAGGAAGATAAATGGCTGACATATGTGACGTGCTGAGAGCTGGAGAGGGGCTGGACAGTGTCTCTGATAAATAAAAAGCTTAGAAATAATATTTGGAAAAATGTATGGGGTTTAAACAGCTGAAAATTCTGCATTGATTTAGGTTGATAATGTTTGTCATTATTATGTACGTAGAGACTCCTACCCACTTTGTTGCTTAATTTTAGTGTAGACTTTTTATTTAAATACCAATTATTATTATTATTAATATTATTTTATTCCTATTATTATCTAACTTACTTATCTTGCTTTTTATTAAAAAAAAGTTTGTATAGAGTGTGAAATAAAAAATATGAATGCATGAAATGTGTGAATACATTTATAAATACATTTAGGTGTAACAATGACAGCTTTTAAATTAGCAACAATGAGGCAAGGCTCAAATCCAATGCAACATTGACAGAAATAGGCTATTTGCATTAGCCACGTTAGAACACATACAGAGTGCCAGTGCCTTTCTCTAAATAAATAAATAAATAAATAAACACCTATGTATTTGCAAACACTTGAATAATGCAAGGAAATGTGTCTTATAGCTAATAATTTGTCTCATATTAGGAGATTTAAAAAAAAAAAACATGGCTTAATCATGCAATTCTTCATTTTCAAATTTGGCTAATATTGTTCTAATGTTATTTTGCAAATACTGTATTACATTTTACTCCTTGCTCATGCATTAATTCCCCCCTATTTGAGTCACATACAGTATGTGTGTGCATGTGTACGTCTTTCTCTGACATGAGTGTGCGTGTGCATGTGTAAAGAAAGAGGTCTGCCCTCCTCATGCCCCCTCCACAAGAGCATCTGCAGCCTGTGCTCGGGCTCTGAAGGGAGGGGGGGGGGCCAGGAGGTGAGGGAAGAAAAGCGCCGGATTCTATTCATGTCATGGCGCCTTTCAGTGGCAGAAGATGGATTTATCTCTCTCATTTCTTGTTTCTGCTTTTCCTAACCTCTTAGGTCAGATTGCAGGGGGCCATTCGAGAGACACCGTCACGTGACCCCTGGTACCAAATGGTCTTCCGGCAGTGGTTCTCAACAAGGGCCGGAGCTAAAGACGACATTGCCACATTTCCCAGACATGCAGAAGACAACATACTACGACAATTCAACTCTTTTTGGTGGCTACGTGTCTTATCAGGTGCAGGGGGCAGCAACTGCACCTGTCAACAGCTTTGGGGGCTATGAAGTCCAAGGGTCTCATCATCAGCCAGCCTTCCAGTCGGCAAACCATCTGGATGTTGACTCTTACCACCGATCCGCCTGCTCTTTGCAGACACTGGGTGGTGGCAGTGGGCACCAGCAGCAGCAGCAACAGCTAGCCAAAAACAAGGAGCCCAATGGCAGCTGCATGAGGCCCACCCTGCCTCCTGAGCACCATGCTGGCTCCCAAGTCTCCCCACCATTGCCCCCCAATCCAAGCGACAGTAGTACCATAGCTCAGCAGCCAGGGGGCAGTGCTGGTGCCTCGTCAGTCCCTAAATCAGGCCTCAATAGGTCATCTAATTCTTCCTCTTCGACGTCATCCTCCACTTCTTCCTCCTCCTCTTCGCTGCCCTCCAACCCAACTTTGGCTAAGCATATATTTCCCTGGATGAAAGAGTCTCGCCAAGCAACTAAGCAGAAAAACTGTTCGCCTAGCAACAACTCGGGCAACGGTGTGTTTTACCCATCTTTTGAATTGTTACACTCGTTTTTAATATTTTGATATTTTTGTGTGTTTGACTTATAAACGCTAGCACAATACTGATTTTTCAATCATTGTAGTTTCTGAAAAAAAATCCACCTGATGCTGAACCTAGCGCTTAATTTTTAAATATCACTAAATGTTTTACTATATTACATATTAGTGCTAATATGGTATTATTAATATGACAACCTAATGTGCTAGGTAAAAAAATATTTCTAAAAGTTTATTTGCGTCTATGATAAAAAAAAGTTAAGTGTTATTAGATTCTCAGTTTAAAAAAATCACCATTTTGTTAGAATCTGATTTGAGCCTTTTAACATGCTGGACTTCTTTTTTATGCCAATCAACATGCTCCTAAAATATGTCTCTTTCTTCATTCTTAGTAATGTACTAAATGTAAACTTAAGTCCACCTTTACATGATTTGTGCAGACTTTTTTTTCTGCTGCAGCTATTGTAGCTGTAGGGGCTTTGTCTTTCTGGCCAAGATGCAATTTAGCGGCCCTCGACCAGTAACAGCTTTGCTCTCTTAATAACTGCCACTGTTAGAAAGCGGTGACAACTAATATTAGGGGATACTAACCTCTGCCTACACAGTATCGTTTAATCTTCTCATCTGCTGTCTCATCCTTACATGTTTTATTTTTTTTCTATTTCGATCGCAAGCTTTGTCTGATCAATTTTTCCCTCTGCCAGCAGCATCGGGTGGAGGTGAGAGCGGTAGCGGCGGGGAGAAGAGTCCAACTACTGGATCATCGGCATCATCGAAACGAGCACGCACAGCGTACACCAGTGGCCAACTTGTTGAACTGGAGAAGGAATTTCATTTCAATCGCTACCTGTGCCGTCCACGGCGTGTGGAAATGGCCAATCTTCTTAACCTTTCTGAGCGCCAGATCAAGATCTGGTTCCAGAATCGCCGCATGAAGTACAAAAAGGACCAGAAGGCCAAGGGATTAAGTTCTAGCTCAGGAGGGCCTTCACCAACTAGCTCACCGCCTCTGCCCATGCAATCCTCTGCGAGTTATCTCAACTCAATGCACCCAATGGTTGGGGGAGGTGGGGGAGGAGGGTCAGCCTATGATGCCCCATCTCCTCCATCTTTTGGTAAACCTCACCAAGGAGTTTCATACTCCATGTCCACTGCCTACTCCAATCTCCCAATGAAGGGCTGCCCTCCACAACAAAAGTTTAGTCACCAAGATCAAGACTACGGTGAGCCACATCCTCACCACGGCCTCGTGCAGGCCAACACTACCAGCTTTGGAACTCCCACTAACATGCAGGCCAGTCCAGTGTATGTGGGGGGTGGCAGCTATGTGGAACCCATGCCTGGCTCTGGGCCCTCCATGTATGGCCTAAATCACCTGGGCCCAACACCATCCCATCACCAAACCATTGAATATAATGGTGGAGGGCCCATGTCAGCCACTAACCAGCATCATGTGAGTGGAGGGGTACCTCCAGGTCCTTGCGACCCACCCAGTCATACAACGTACACAGAGCTCTCTGCGCACCATACCTCGACTCAGGGCAGAATTCAAGAAGCACCCAAGCTCACTCACCTGTAGCACTGGGGAGACAAATGAAGGATGACCACACAAAATTAACAGGCTGATTTAGAAGAAAAGCTATGGAAGAAAATGAGATGGAGAGGAGCAATTCAGTGGTTTATGCTTTACATGCACTTAGGGAAGTAATCAATGTTTGGCTCTATATTGATGTCATCGCTGTCAACAATATGTCAATGTACTTTAGTCTTAGAAAGACACTTCATTTGAATTTGTATTTATTAATTTTGAATAGGGGAAAAAAATATCCTGTACCGCTAGTCTTTACGGAGCAGGCAGTAAGTCCATGTGGAGTTTTTTTTTTTTGTTGTGGCCTCGTCCCACATTTCAAAAATATGGTTATTAGATTATTCTAAATCAGTGGTGGCCAAACTTTGTGCGTCACGAACTGGTTCATAAAAGTACTCACAACCCGAATGAGAAAAAGTTGGTATAGGAAATGAATGAATGAAAATTCAGAACATAATATGATGACAACCTTAAAAGAGAGCCATTTATTTGTCTTTGGTATGTCCCATAGAATTCAAAACTAGCATCAAATGATCTCCATAGATCTCAAAATAATTGCTCACTAGAATAAATGGAAAACTGTTCATTAATATTCTTGAATAACACAATCTGATTTAAATAATAGACACCCCAGAAGACCCATATACAAACCAGTCTTCCAGATGAAATAGTGGAACATTTAATGGGAAGTTACTGAGGTGCTAAGATTAATGACAGTGAGGTTTCTTCCCCTCCAGGCAACACATGTTGTTGTCATCTGAGCTGAGTAAGTTGAGCTCTTAGAGAGAGGAAAGAATAGCTAGCACTCTTCACTCTCGCCTGTCCAGTAAAGTGCATAAAAACGCTGATTGATCCTCTGTCTCTTTTCATCTCCTGCCATAAATTCCTGTGTGGATCCAGATTTAATCGCTGACCCATTGTGTTCGATATGTCACAACAGCACATACGCTCTAATTGGGGCGACGTTTTTTTACAATTCAATTTATGCATCTGTACACAACACCTCCAATCACTTCTTCTTCCACTCCAAAAGCTTCAAGGTTGTAGATTCCCTGGAATGACACATACAATGTACTTTAGCGTACCATCTTTGTACACACAGCAATGCTAAGCTAGTTTCATATTGTTGGTAACTGCAGTCAGGTAACGCCAGCTGCTGATGTTGTTACAATGTTTGTTTATTACCATACTTTCGCACATCATTGATACAGGGTATAGAGTTGAGAATGCTTTTTACTTATGCTTATGCCCATTCTCTCCCTCACTTTCACTAATGGAAGGGTTTACATAAATAGGTGGGCATAATTCTTTTATATATAAATATATTTGTTTGGGTTTTTTTCTTGCATATTTTGACTTTTGAAATGGATACAGGGTATATATTTGAACAAAAATGCCAGTCCCAGGAATGTGTACACATTTTTGAAAAATATGGGTTTATTTGTTTAAATCATTAGTAAGGAGTTGGGAGCAAGACACAAAACATAAAAAAAAAAGAAAATTATCAACTCAATGTTAAAAGAATTAAAGAGGAAGTGAACCCACAATTTTTTTTTTTAATAATATGTTCTGAGCAGTCCAACTAGTCAAAACATCATGTTCTGATTAATGTTTCATTTATGGAATATGAATTAAGCAAGCAAAATCCACTTTTTTATGCAGCTCAGAGGGCGTCCATTTTGCATCTTGCTGTTGATTGAAAATGACATCACATGTCTCAGGTCACAACCAATCACAGCTCATCAGTTTTTGTAAGCTGAGACATGATTGGTTGGGACCTAAAACATTAGCAACAGTCATTTTCAGTCGACATAACGTGGCAAAATGGCCGCCCCTAAGATGTATAAAAGCCGTTTTTAGACTAGTAAGGGCACATAAACAACATATTGTAAAGAAAAGTTTTGAGTTGACTTCCCCTTTAAGTGTGTGGCCAACTCTCCACAACTTGATGCTCTGAAAATATATTCATATTTTTCAAAAGTGTTATTTACACAAATGCTTTTTGCATCTGGGTGTCATTGTTGCACTTAGAGTTTACATTTTTTAAGTTTAATGTAAAAAAAAAAAAATGTTATTTTGAGGAAGCCTCTCCAATCAGAGTCCTTCGCAAATGTGCGTTCAAGTTAACGTTCATATAAAATATTTATTTGTTATTGCCAGTTTAAAATAATTCTCTCTCTCCATTATCATTATTTATCCATCGTGTATTTATATTGATAAAAAAAATGTAATTTTCTAGCATTTACCTGTTATGAATGAAAAACAGCATTGTGTTTCTTCTTTGTCGATTGTACTGAAGTTACAATTTTAGTTCTTGTATTTTGATAGGGAATAAGTAATTTTTAAGTTCCTACAGTTCTTTTTACAAGAATGTCTTGACATGTAAAAGGAAATAGCAGGGATGGGGATTGGTAACCCATCCATGCAAAATTTTGACAACATATTAGCCGGGGGAAAGAATAAGACTTTTTGGAGAACAATGACTTCTTTATTTTCCCTTTAGCAACTTTTTATTTAATTGTTTATAGAGTTGTCTGTCCAGCAGTTCCTTAATAAAATGTTACTTTATTCAGAGTTTCATTCACTGTTTCAACATAATCTCAGATAATTGACGTCACACTGTAATGTGTTACAATAAATAACAAAAACAAAGCATAACCAAGAACAAAAAAAAAAAGTATCATGTAGAACTTTTTAAAGAATACACGCAAACATATAGTCACTATTAAGCTTCGCGATGGCTATAAATGCAAATTATACACCCACTCAGGTCTTCCAAGATGAACCCAAGCGTGATCACGTGGTTTGGAGCCTCACCCCAGCTCAAATGCGTTCCTTCTCTCTGTCCTACTCCCCCCTTTTATGAGAACCAAAGACTTGAGACATAAATCAGCGTCCCATAAATAACGGCTGTACTTCCCTTTACATTTTCGTTGGACTAACAGACAATAAAAACACCAATAAGCAAAGATTGAATGTAATTTATTGCCTCGTAAAAAGAGCCAGGGAACTTGGCTTCAGCCTCTGCTGAAAATAGCGGAGCCCCGGAGCGTGCGATGTCACACGAGCAAGTAAAGCTGTTTTAACAAGAATTGTAGGAATAATATCTTAACATTTGTTGTGTTAATAATGTTTTATTTGTTTTATTTGTAATCCTTGTTTCAAATAGATCAATTTACCATTAGTAAAATAATACAAGATGTCACTCTAAAACATTCACAAATTCAATCCCCCCCCCCCAGAAAAACGAGTGCCTTTTACCGAAATTCGAGTGTTTTGTCATTGCTTACTCTGCCGAATGGACTTCACTCCCACACACATTGCTGCCTTTTTTTTTTTTTTATACTCTTACCGAACAACAATTTGTATGCAAAGAAAATGGGTTGTGTCTTCAAGGGTTGTATTTTAAACACACTATAATATTAGGATCAAATGTGCGGTTGATAACAGTGAGTGTTATATAGTAAGTGAAGTGAATGGAAGGTTTGCATGTTTAAGAAGGGGCTGCGTCAGGCTCTTTGCAGTCACAGAAAGATTGATCACCGCCACCCACCCGGGGGTCCCTATAGGCCCTTCCGAAATATCCCTATAGTAAATTTTCGAGTTCCCATTTTTTACAAACTGTCGCAATTTGCGCCCCTATTTTCCATTGACGTTAGACTCCCTGCGATCAACCCGGGGATCTAAAAATAAAATGCCGTCTTTCTACAAATAGGAATGTGTGGACTTCCCTCCGCTACAAAACGACCTTGCTGTGAACTCGCTCTCCCTCCGTAAACACACCAACCATTTTTAAGTCACACGTACTTCATTCACACTAAGAGGGGGTGGGGGACCAATATTCTCACTGTGGATTATTGAAGGACGAGAAGATGGCTTCTAAAATCAAAACACTAATCAGGTTTTTACGCCAAATAAATAAATAAATAAATAAATAAATAAATAAATAAATAAATAAATACGCTTCACGCACTGGAAACACTTGATTAATAAAACCTTTTATTATGTCTTCTTTCTGTAAAACAAATAAACAAACAAAACAAACGTGACCAATTTACACATTCAATTCTCACCTTTTTTTGCAAGATAAAATCTAGCCATATCGCTGTCTGTACAAAATGAAAAAAAAAATCCCATCATAAAACGGGAGTTTGTCAGACTCAATAAGATTAATGATCCGTGTCTTGTAGATAGATTTTTTTTTTTTGGAAGGAGTTGTGTAAAAGGTGTTGGCGATCTTCAAATATTATCAGTCATCTACCACCGAAAAAAAAAACATGTCCCAGCGATGCTCTATTGTTGGCGTCTGCGAGCTGAGATCCACCGACAGGTCGCCTACACTGTCCACATGGCGACCGGTAGCCCACAGGCTTCTCTGAATTACCCCCCGGTGTGCCAAAAACAATGGCATTATTTGATGCTATAGCCCCGTTTGCCACATTTTGTACAAAATAATTATGCAGCTTCCCACAGTCAACGCCGCCGCCAGGCCTAGCCTTGTAATTGGTTCGTTGGGGTCACGTGACCAGGAATTGGCTGCATTTTCACCCCATAGTTCTTCAGTTTAGCCTACCCAGGTCCCCATACGCTAGTAATATCACCAATATACACAATTATTATATTGCCACACGCATTTACGCTATCGCAGCCGGAGCGTGCGTGCTCGCGCTTTTTTATTTTTGTTAAATTTGAAGGTGTTTCGAGGCTCTATGAGTCTGCTTCATTGCGTGCGTGTGTGTGCGTGTGTGTGTGTGCGTGTGTTTTGCTTTTTTATTTTGGGGAAGGGATTTTCAGGGTTCTCGTCGTTTGATTGATATCCGTTTGAAGGAGCAATGAATTTTGAATTTGAACGAGAGATCGGTTTTATAAACAGCCAACCGTCGCTAGCAGAGTGCCTGACGTCCTTCCCTGCCGTCCTGGAGTCATTTCAAACTTCATCAATCAAGGAGTCGACAGTAATTCCGCCTCCCTTCGAGAACACCATCCCCAGCCTCAGCCCTTGCACAACCAGCCAGCCAAGACCAGCTTCAAGGAACCAACAGAACCGGAGAACTTCTGTTAGCGATGGCCTCCCCACAAACCACCGACTCACCCAGCATCCCTGCCCGCCTGGCCAAGCCCCCGCCCCGAATGCATCATCGTCTTCCGCTGGACCACTGGCTCACGAATTCCCCTGGATGAAGGAGAAGAAATCATCCAAAAAATGTCTGAAAACTGGGATCAGCTCCAACAGTGGTGGATCCATCATCCCATCCGCTTCTTCGTCCCCGTCACCGACCGTCCCCGGGTACGCTCCGACGGGCATCGAGTCACCCACAGGTCGGTACATCTGCACTCTGTATGTTTATGGTTGGGCTGTGGGGGTGATTTAGATGTGTTTAAACTGATTGATTGCACACCGTTAATCTCCTCTGAAGCAATTGCATGAAATGTGTCGGAAGAAGATGGCATTGTCTTTCTCAAGCAGTGTTGTGTCTATGTGCGTCTTGTGCATTGCGGTGATGTTGGATCAACAGGGGAGCCATTTTCAGACTACTGCATTATGCTGTGCACTGCCTTGCACGCATTCATTCATTGGATTTAAAATGGCCACGTTATCCATTTAAAGACAGGGATTGCGTTTTGCATTGAGCAAGACATCGTATTGTATTATCCGGATTATTGTGACAATAAATAAATATAATTGAATTTTGGCGTATTATTTGTGAGCGTAAAATTTTATTTATATACAGTACAATTTATCACATGCTCATTTCGAATAGTTGTGATTTCCTAATGGCGGATATAACCTATATTTTGTGATCAAGGGAG
Organism: Syngnathus scovelli; assembly: GCF_024217435.2. Lineage (NCBI taxonomy): Eukaryota > Metazoa > Chordata > Actinopteri > Syngnathiformes > Syngnathidae > Syngnathus > Syngnathus scovelli. Next base: position 4,649,950 of record NC_090862.1, read on the forward strand.
CCATGTTTTACTGATATAGCTAAATGACGACGCATATAGTCCGTCAGAGAATGTGGGGTGGGGGTTGGGTGGTAAAATGTGGAAATCCTCAAGACCTCGTGTCGTTTGGCTTGCAGTTCAACCCCCTTATTAGTTTATCACTTTTTATCTCTACACCCAAATCACGCAAAACTCGCCCCCCCCACACACACACATTTTATTAACTATTTTGTGCGTGCGTGTGTGTATTTCTTTTTTTAATTTTTATCTGCGTCTCCCACTTTTACTCCCTGCTTTGATTTATTTAATCTAATCGCTGCTATCGATTTTACGCAGTCGCTCTTATCGGCGCACTGCGCTGCTCTGGAGCGTAACCTGAAATTATTTAGCTTGCAAGGTTTCATCATCATCCTTTATTTATTTATTTATTTATTTATTTATTTATTTATTTATTTATTTATTTATTTATTTATTTAAAGAGTAGCGCTGTATTTACAGAGCGTGTTTTATGTTTGCTAACTGCTTCATTTTATTTATGGAAGACCCAGCGAGCGGGAGATCCCTCATGCCTTTGAAACAATTTATTGTGAAGGCTGGAAATTGTGCGCGTAATAATGACGAGGGAGATTTTATGCACATTGTAAATATTACAACAATGACGAAATCCATATATTTGTCACATATTTGAATGAGAATTAAATCCTTTATTTATGTGCCATTCAGATCCAAATCAAGCGGGTCTAGACGTCGGAGGCGCTGGGTCTCGTCGGCTCCGCACCGCTTACACAAACACGCAACTGCTGGAGCTGGAGAAGGAGTTTCACTTTAATAAATATCTTTGCCGACCGAGAAGAGTGGAGATTGCTGCCCTTTTAGATTTGACCGAGCGTCAGGTTAAAGTTTGGTTCCAAAACCGGCGGATGAAACACAAGCGGCAGACCACACATCACCGTGATGGTGGTGGCGATGGGGGAGGAGGAACCCAAGAATCCGGAGAGCCGAGTTGTATCGAGCCGCTCGAAGGCGCGGATGCTTCATCACCGTACTCAAGTCAGCCGCTTGAGGCATCTGGCACCGGCGAGTTATCGGATGGCGAGGCGGGGTGCAGTAATCCATCTTCGGCTGCAGCACCCACCGCCCACACTCTTGACAGCGGAGACAATGCGCGTCCCACGCTCGAGGAGGGAGGCCTATCGAGGCTCCCGGACCTGCCAACGCTGTCGAATGCGGCTTGCCCCTGTGACTCTGCTGCCAAATACCACTCCCCGGAGCCGTTCGCCAATAAAAATTCCAGCGATAACGCGAGCATAAGGGATTTGAACGAAACGAGCACAGTCGCGGGATCTGAGCCACCACGTGCATTTTGCGAGCAGCCGGACTCGTCCGTCCCTTCCTCTTCTACTTCCTCCGAGCTCCCCGACTTGACTTTTTTTGCCGGGGACGCCTGCATGTCACCCAGCCTTCAGAGTTCCCTGGACAGCCCGGTGGATTTTTCCGAAGAAGACTTTGACTTGTTCACAAGCACATTGTGTACAATGGACCTTCAGCATCTCAATTTCTGAGAGTTTTATTCGTGATTAAAACTCTCAACAAGAACCGCGTCGCTGAAAAAAAAACATGACAACATTCCTGAATGATTCAAGAGTGAAATATTGGACGTTGATATTTAAATATATATTTTCATCATTTTGCCAGTATTATTTGAACATGTAGCTCTAGTAGCTACAAAAAAGGCTGAGTATATGTGCCCTCATTTCAGGAATGTGAATTTACATATTTATTAGTCATTAGAATTTTTAGAATGTGTGGATTTTTTCCAATCCAAACTTCTCAGGAACTGCTGCCGCTTTTTTGAACATCTTATCTGAGGAAATGAACAGGAAAAAAAATCTCTTGCTGTGCACCCGAGAGAAGAGGGAAGCCGTGCTGATGATTGAAGTTTTAAACCCTAGTTTATTTATTGAGATTCTTTAATAGTGATATCCAAATTATTTATTGTATACATATTTTCATAGTGGAATACTAATATGATAATAAAAATACAAACACATAAAGTGGCATTTGTACTTTTTATTTCGAATGTGTTTTCTATTATAGGTTTAAATTAAGTCCCAAGTCTGTTCAAATATCTGAGCAACGTTATTGAACTTTTACAAAGTGCACGTTATTATGGTTAATAGTTGAAAGGTGGTATTTAATTGCACTAAATACGTTTTATTTGTTTTACTGTCTATAAGATTGGGAGACGTAGTGAATAAATAAATCAGTGCAGTCATGTGACAGCAAACTTGCTGCATTATGGTATAAATGAAAGGATAACTTTGCCTTCTCTTATTTTAGTACTATAGTAAGAGTACTTATATAATGCAACAACAATAAGTATCCACGACGTAGTAACATCTCGCAGGCTTTGAGAATTAATGTTATGCAAACTTGGCTGCTGCCCCTCCTCCTGCAGAGTTAAAATGGCGCTACAGACAAAGCAGGATGCAAACAATGAGCAATGGCAGCCATTACAGGACAAGCTGTGTGCGCGTGCGCGGTTTCGTGTACGTGCTTGTGTTAGTGCGTGCGTGCGCGCGCGCGTTTGGGGCTGTGGGGAAGAGAAAAGAAAGGCAGAGAGAAAGCGTCATTGTTTTTTTTTTTTAACTCGAACTGCATCGTTTTATTACAACCGCTTCCACTCTTCTACTGCTATTAAAAATAAAATAACGATGGGGAATTGTTTCACAATGACAATATAATGTTCTAAATAAATGATTAAAAATAGTGGATACTATTATCTGTTTCACGACATATAGACATATATTTTCCTTGTGGGCTATTATAAACAGTATAGTAAAATAAATATAACAATATGGTTCAACAATCCTTTAGCCCAGCGATTGTCAATCGGTGGTCCGCGGCCCTCTAGCGGTTTGTTGTGGTATTGCAGGTGGTCCGTATTATTGAAATCGAAAAATAATTGTAACATTTTTAAAAGTAAAATGGATACATTATTTAGACTTGATTTATTTTTAATTGAATAAAAATAATTACTAAATATTCTTTAAATTGTATTTCTTTTGTAAATGAAAGTGACAGTTTTTGAAAAAAAGGTTTTAGACTGTAAGGAATAAACTATTGAAAGTGATTATGATCAAAATCTGAAAGAATCAATATGGCTTTGTTTACTGTTTTAGACATTAAGAACAAAGTCACTTTTAAAGACGCTCTGTTGTTCTGACAGCGGCTGAGTGGCTATCACAGTCGAGGTGTCTCGACTTGACTGTGTATTTTACGTTGGTGAAAAATGAACAATCCAAGTTCTCCCGTTGAACTACATGCTCTGATTTCCATAAAACCATATAGTATATTCCATGCAATGAGAGTGAAGGTTCTGTAGTGTAGTAGTTAGTGCTCTGGACTCTCACCCCAGTGACCTGGGTTCAAATCCCAGTGAGACCTATAATATTTTATCACAGAAGTATTTGCAACACAGTTGCTCGTGTGCTGCCCCATATAACCATTATAACTATTTCCTTGTGAGCTGCTCCATAAAACCATATAGATTCCAAGCAGCTTAAGAGAGGGTTCCATAGTGTGGTGGTAAATGCTCTGGGCTCTCACCCAAGCGACCCCGGTTCAAATCCCAGTGAGATCTAAAATATTTTATCATAGAAAAATTTGCAACACAGTTGCTCGTGCGCTGCCCCATATAACCTTAACTATTATATTATACTTAACTATACTTATTATACTTAACTATTTGCTTGTGAGCTGCTCCATAAAACCATATATATTCCATGCAATGAGAGTGACGGTTCCATAGTGTAGTGGTTAGTCCTCTGGACTCTCACCCCAGTAACCTGGGTTCAGATCCCAGTGAGACCAAAATTATTTTATCATAGAAAAATTTTCAACACCGTTGCTCATGTGCTGCCCCATATAACCATTATAACTATTTGCTTGTGAGCTGCTCCATAAAACCACAGGTGTCAAGCTCTAGTCCTCGGGCCACATTTCAATATGTTTTCCAAGATTCCCTCGTTAATGCAGGCCCCAAGGACTAGAGCTTAACACCTGTGACCTTTGACCATATTTCCCTAATAAATAGTGTACCTAATGGAGAGTCCGTGTGAGTCCCTCGTTAAGTGCAGGTGCGTGAAAAGTTTTAGCTCCTTTTGAACGTGAAAGTGGCTAAAACTTTTCACGCAGGTGCACTTAACGAGGGTAACCTGGAAAACATATTGGAACGCGGCCCCGAGGACTCAAGCTTGAAACCTGTTATCTTTGACCATGATATTTCCCCAATAAAGTGGCCTGCTACTAGGTACACTTGAAAATGGCGGTGTACCTAATGGAGTGTCCGTGTGATTCCCTCGTTAAGTGCAGGTGCGTGAAAACTTTTAGCTCCTTTTGACTGTGAAAGAAGCTAAAAGTTTTCACGCACCTGCGCTTAACGAGGGTAAGCTAGAAAACATATTGGAACGCGGCCCCGAGGACTAGAGCTTGACACTTGTGGTTTTATGGAGAAGCTCACAAGCAAATAGTAATAATGGTTATATGGGGCAGCAAATGAGCAACTGTGTTGAAAATTTTTCTATGATAAAAGGTTTTAGGTCTCAATGGGATTTGAACCCTGGGTCGCTGGGGTAAAAGTCCAGAGCACTAACCATTACACTGTGGAACCCTCACTCTCAGTGCATGGAATATAAATGGTTTTATGGAGCAGCTCACAAGCACATAGATATATGAGGTAACACACGAGCAACTGTGTTGCAAATTTTTCTATGATAAAAATTTTAGGTGTCACTTGGAGTTGAACCCCGGGTCGCTGGGGTGAGTGTCCAGAGCGGTAACCACTACACTATGGAAGCCTCGCTCACATTGCATGGAATATTCATGGATATATGGAGCAGCTCACAAGCAAATAGTTATAATGGTTATATGGGGCAGCACACGAGCAACTGTGTTGCAAATTTTTCTATGATAAAATATTTTAGATCTCACTGGGATTTGAACCGGGGTCGCTTGGGTGAGAGCCCAGAGCATTTACCACTACACTATGGAACACACACTGGTAGCGAAACACTGAAATAGCACACACCCGGGCTGAAATCATAACAGTCACGGTGAGTGTGATACAAAAGATAAAGGACTACGCCATATTAAAACGTGGCAGCTGGTCGACAGACAGTGACAGCCAGAAGAGCAAGATTATCGAAGCACACCTAACCAATCTCTCTCTCTCTCTCTCTCTCTCTCTCTCTCTCTCTCTCTCTCTCTCTCTCTCTCTCTCTCTCTCTCTCTCTCTCTCTCTCTCTCTCTCGCTGCCTATTGTCACCGATTATGTTAATATATTTTATGGGCAGATTTCTAGGTACACCCGAGGCATTGAGGTGGTGATCTCAGTATCTCATCTTTTTTTTTGCGCAAATCTTTTCCTTGTGTTCGTCCACGTATCAAACTGTATGTTCAAACGTTATGCTTTGAATCATAATAAATTTACACTTCGATCCATTGTTGACCAGCAGCAGTCAACAAGAAGTAGAGAAATAAATTACAATATATGGACTATAAAAAAAAAAAAACAGTTATGCATTATTTAACATCATCTAACTGAGGCCACTTTTGTCCTGCTTAGAAGAAATTGAGGCCTGAATGGGACTGAATATTCCTGAATTTCAGTGAATAGAACACAAAAGTTGTTTGATCCCAGTGATCCATCCTGCTTATTTGAGCTAAATTCTCTCTTTTCACCACATCACCTTGAAACAGTAATTCTTTGTCCCTTCTCAACTGTATTAGTGCAGAAATTGTTACCCAATGGTCCGCGGCCCTCTAGTGGTTTGGAGCGGTATTGCAGATGGTCTGTGAAATTGGAAATGGAAAATAATTCAAATGGATCAAAATTGTTAAGTATTTACATGCTTCCACTTGGGGACTTTATAATATAAATAAGGGCTATATAGCTCAAATTGACTTGACTTGAATCATAATAGGACTTTTAGACACATAATTAAAATTTTAACCTTTTAACCTCAGTTTCTTTCTGCCCTGTAGTCACTACCCAGACAGTCATGTGGGTGTCATTTGATGGTCATCTTGTACTAGTCTGTTCCTGCATTCTTCCTACCCACTTATTTTAGTCTGTGTCCTTTCATTCACTATGTGATCATTAACCGCCATCCTTGTACCCACCCACATCACTCGTCATGACTTACATATAGCGGGGGGGGTGAGTTGGAGTTCTGTTTGCTGTCCGGCCACTCACCATGGTTTGACAAATTCCTTTTTCTGAAGCTTGTCAGTAAGAACTTTTATACTTAAGCAGGAAAATTATTTACTTTAAGAGTATACCGCCTTCCATAAATATTTGCAATGGTCTTTAAAAATAAAAAAAATAAAAAGTATATCTCCAAAGTATGGTGATAACTGATCTGCACACAGAACATTGTGATGTCACCATTTCTTCTTTCCTGATGGACCAAAAAAAAAAAAAAGTATTTGGTTAACCAGAAGGTCTGCTGTCTCCCTTAATCTCGTTGCTATAACAGATCAGCAAAATTATTCCATTAGCAAACACATGGTCAAACACACATCCCAATCCAATTGTTAGAAATCAAATTGATTCCCCAAAGTTTCTGATCCTCTCATGCAATGTATTATATTATTCCTGGTCTTTTTATTTAAAAAAAAATCTACAAAGAAGAAAAAGGAAAGCATTTTAATGTTTGATTTAAAGTGAATTCCTGAAGTTAATTTGAAGACCGTTTACTCCGGATTATCCCAGGGTGGTTTATAATTCAACCACACACTAGAAGACAATTATTAAAATTTGAGAGGAGCAGGTGGCCCTCACTCATTAAAATCAGAGGAGCAACATTTGTAATTAGCTATTTTATCCAATCATGCTGAAAAGTACAAAATGTACTGCATAGACATTACAAGGAAGTACAACTTCTTTTACTTGTAGTTGTAATGTTTAAAAAAGAAAATTTAAAGCGTTTTTTTTTCTTTCAACGAAGATGCCAGGGAGCAGAAGGCTGGTTCACAACTCTTTTATTCCCTCACCCTCTCTCCGCCCTGACAGATTCGTGCTGATATCAGATTGATGGGTCAGTTTGATTGAAGTCTCTTTGTCGTGCCCATGTCACGGCGAGTGATGGATGAGGCGCGTGCGCAAATACAAAACGCGGGCACCTAAGTCCTCCCTGTTCCTCATTCTCCGTTTTACGCGCACACGCACCCCGCGCTTCGTCCACCGGTCAAACAAGATTCTGGGGTTTTTGGTCACCCAAGGCGACGTGACGACAAGTCACGTGACCCGGGGAGGTAAGAAAAGAAGTGACACGAAAAACAGAAGGGGACATGTAAAAGAGGAAAGCCGAGTGTGAGAAGAAAATGATTTACAGGATGGAAGAAGACGGATTATTACCTGTGTGACCACAAAAAGGTGACTTGACTTTTTTCTGCCCTGTTGCGTTGTTTTGCATCATCAGCGAGTCTCAGAATTCCGCACGCGGATTTTTTTTTTTTTTGGCCTTGCTTTTGCGTAAACTTATAGGAACACGTATACGCGCGACACACAATCACATTCACGCACGCGCGCACACGCAAGCGCATCTCAAACAGAGACCATTAGGCTACTTATGTCTGATTCCATTTGGTGGTAACAGAGCCTTCTCCATTTTTTTTTTTGTCTTGCTTCTTTGTTTCTCTATATTATTTTTATGATTTTGGTTAACAGCATAGATTTTTAAAAAATATATTTTTTCTTGCAGCCAAGTCATTATTGACCAATATCTTTTTCCATTTTAGATTTTTCCCCGAATATTTGTCCCTAAAGAGTCTGCATGGACACATCGAATATGAACTCATTTATGCAATATTCAGTTAGTAATCGATCCTATTGTAGACCTAAATCTGGATACCATCAGCAATTGCATCATCATCCTTTGGATCAGCATCAAGATTTCCAGCTGACCAACGACAGCATCCACTCGGACCAATCCGCTCCTCAAGATCCCATCACCGTGTCAAGAAGTTCCAGGTTGTGTTATAATGAACGCTTGAGTGCTGACAGCGGAGGACCGAGTGAGACAACAGAACCGGCCCAGCATCATGAACAACCTCATCATGAGCATCAACACACACATAATGGCTACTATCATCAACTTCTCAACACACAAAGCGGATTATTGTCTTCCTACCATAACGGAAGTACTGTCAATAACGGGGCCTATTTGGAGCAGGCCTGCACCACAAACACTGACTATACGACAAGCCCTGCCAACACCATCCATCCTCAATATTTCCTGGACGATCCAGTAACATCTACCTATTATCATCAATCAACATTTGCTACCTCGACCCCCACTGGTGGTCCAAGCTATGGAACCCTGACTACAGCTTATTGTGGGCCTCAAGGCGCCCTCGTCGGTTCCCATTACCCATCTCAGGTTAGCTCGAGTCTGGACGCAGTGGACTACCTGCACGGGGGAGGATATGGAGAGGTACCCATCTCCCTGGAGCGAAAGAGGGAGGACGAGGAGAATCAGCCAGTCGGACAGGGACAAACATTTGATTGGATGAAGGTGAAGAGGAATCCACCTAAAACAGGTGAGTTGTGCGCGTGCGTTCGTGTGTCGCAAATTTTTACTTGTGAGCGCTCCAGTTTCAAAATGTCTTAGCATAAAAATGATCGACCTCAAACTAATATAAAGTAAAAATTGCATTATAGGGAACTCAAACGACGAAATTGTGATTACATTGATGGAAAAAATGTCTCACGTTTTCATTTTGTTGAACTAACTGCGAGTGGGAGGAGCCTATAGATAATCCAGTTTTGTATAAAATAATTAAATGTTGGCTAGTTGAGCATGTCATCATTTTAGTTTCATATAAAAAAAAAAGACGACCGGTGAATTACACAATTACGCACACAATTACGCACACACCCACGAACACGCGCGAGCACACACTATAAATAAACAGAAGTCAAAAGGGGAAGCAAATGGTTTTCTCTTTAACGTTGTGCGCAACACGAAGCCTCCAAAATTACGCACACTCATTTATCCATTAGTCAATGTCGAACTTCTGTCGCATCTAATATAAAACTGTTGCATAACGTATAGTTTGTTTTTATTTATTCAGTTAAAGTGACTGACTTCGGCCTGGCCGGTGCAAACAACACCATGCGCACCAACTTTACCACACGGCAGCTCACAGAATTGGAGAAGGAGTTCCACTTCAGCAAATATCTGACCCGAGCACGGCGAGTTGAAATCGCTGCCACTCTCGAGCTTAATGAAACCCAGGTGAAGATTTGGTTCCAGAACAGGCGCATGAAGCAGAAAAAGCGCGAGAAGGAAGGCACGTCCACGCCGGTGCGCGCGTCGTCCTCTTCGGGTTCGTTGAACACTGGCGGTGGCTTCAACAAGGAACTGGAGGAAACGGACCGCTCCTCTGCATCCACTTCACCAGACGCATCTCCCGACTCGGAGTAGATATCCAAAGTTGTTCATTGAGCCTAGATATGGGAAATGAAATAATGCCAACTTGGCTTTGATTCAAGTGTGTGACGCCTCTTTCAACATTTCTATCCAAATTATAAAGTTTCCAAATTCTAGAGGGTGCGATCAAACACTACGTATTTTAATTTAAATGCACAGTAAACATCAATGCAATTAAAAGCAAAATAAACGAAAAACTACCAATTGACAACTGATTAATCATATTTATCGTTTATTTATTTTCTAAAGGGTTGCTTCTTAAATTGCTGTTCTGTTACACAATAAAGAGGAACCTCAATGCACAATGATGAGGTTCAAATGAAAGTTTATATTTTGAAATGTTGGAAAGTTTGCTCTTAATTTGCAAAAATCCCAAATTTCGAGTTAGAAAAAAAAAACTTTTTTGTGTATGTATGGGGGGGGGGCAGCCAGTGTGATTTGCTTAGGGCACCATTGGGCATATACATTTATTTTAATTTACTGTACTGTGTTCTAATCTTCCCATGGTGCATTTGTATGTTGGACAACATGGTAAATATGGTAAAAGAAGAAAAATATTCAATTATCTCCATTGTCAGGAATTTTATAATTACTAAAGATTAATGAAATTTGTCATCAGCATTCACTTCTCAGTACAAGGCAATTGCATTGCCTTGGAAGCCCCTCCCCCTTTTGTTCTTTTTTTTTTTTTAAGGTTTCAGTCTTGCTCAAGGACTGTCCTGTCAGAATTGTAGCTTGAATCACAGAGACCATTTATTAAAAAGCCATAGCAGAATAGAATTTCTATGATAGATACTTGTATTTTTTTCTCATGTTTGAAGTTTTTTCAGTGTGTCTACTCAAGGCTGTCTGTTTAATATGCTTTGACACATTTAATATAAAAAAACAGAGTGATAAAACAAGCTCCAAATTCTTTGAGTCGCGACACACTGAATGATTTACATGCATGATTTATTCAACTTTTTATAGTTAGATTCAGGGATGCAACTTGCACTGATGAAATAAAATAAAATAAAATAAAAAAGCTGACCATTGAAATGATCTCTCTTTCCCTGCTGAGTCTAGAAAGTCATTTTCCAGCCTGTCAGTGATCCCATGAGAGTCACATTTATATTGTAATGCACAGAGTGAGGTCTCACTCTAAACAATAATATCTGAATAAAAACCATCAACAATAATATCTGGTGCTAGAACAGCTGATATCAACTCAGAGTAGGTTAACCTTGAGTTAAGCGTGTGCACAGCCATTACAAAAAGCCATCATCAATGAAGCACTGATACATTGATTCACCATGGTAACCATGGAGACAAACATTGATCCACGTGCTCCACACTCATTGAATTGAAGATTTCAACCCTAGAATAAGAATGTTCATTTTATTTTTTACATATAGCGTAATAAGAACAGAACATAATATATTAAGATAGTGAGTTAGCAATTTGTCGCTAATGTGTCTTTAAGCATTTTTATTTTTCTTCTGCTGCAATTGTCAGTGATGAGAGCAAATATTATTAAAAAAAGTTTTAGAAAAAAAAAATCACTGCAAATGCTTCACTCCTGGTCTTTCTCAACATGGAAAACAGAGAGGAATGGCTGACCTGATAACCTTTGACCCCAGCAGCATAACATCTCGACAGACTTTCTGAGGGGGGAAAAAAAGATCACTGACGTTAACACAATTGGCAGATAGTGTTTATAGCATCAGTATATAAATACAGTATATTATTTTGATTTATCTTTTTGTTTTATCTGCTACATGTGCTATTTTATACTATTTGTTCTCACTCATCCAACTTGTATTGTTTCTCTAACCTGCCAACTCCTTAACAGACCCAAATATATTGCACTCTCGTCTTTCTCCCATCCCGGATAAGCCACACGTCGGTGACGACAAGTTGACCTTTCTTGCTCTCCTCCTCTGCTCTCATATTTCCCACCATGCCGTGCTGCAGACAAGATGTGGCGTCACCTGCGCCTGTCCTCCCCGCAACCCCTAACTCTGACCTCCATGTGCGCACGAACACACACTGCGCAATCCAAACATCCACACTTCTGGTTGCCGGTTAGATCAGGTGTGGTAAAAAGGACTGTCAAGCGTCTTTTGGCCCAACTCGAATATGACCCGAACAAAGGTCAACAGAGTCAAAGGAAACTGACCCTAGGAGCTATGCTATCTCGATAACCCCCCTCCCTTCCCCCAAACACACAATCTTACTTCACACATCCACAAAAACACAGTTAGTATTAATTCATTTCTTCTGGTTGCTGTTTTTATATCATTTCCAAATTCATTAATTTATTTGAAAATGGACAGTACATATTAATGAATATGAGCATGCCTGAAAAATTAACACTAGTTAATTGCACCATCATTACATGATACGTACAAGTCTTTAGCATTAGTGGCTAACTGCTAGCAGCTAGCCGCTTGCCAGGCAACTGCATCTGTCAGCTGTTTTGTTCCTTTGTTTTCTTTTTTTTTTTTTTTCCAAGATGTGGACAGACTTCTCTTTTTTTGTAATCCACTCTCCACATTTAAAGAAAGAAGATGTGGCCTTGAATTGTACTTTTTCAATGATGCTCCATGTATGAAATGAGAAGGTACCGCCACATATTTTTATTTTCACTTAAAGCACTGGTACCTGTTCAAAAGAACAATATTGGCACTGCTTCACACAATGGCAGTTAACCTGTTACCTAAATGTTGTAAAGAGTCTAACAAGAGATAAATGTGGACCATCAGGTCTACATTGGCAATGCTGAGAATGATGGAGAAGGAAGGTGTAACCCTAAAAATGGCCTGACAATGAAAAAATAGGTGTAACAGTAAAAAAAAAAAAAATACTCAAGTGTCAAGCCATAAATTGAATTTTTCCTTAGGGACTAATAATATCATCTTCTTCTAAAAAGATTGAGTGCCTCAAAATCTGGCTACCCTACCGCTCAACCCAACAACAGAAGAAGATAGAACTCAATCATGGTTGTATTCCGCCATAAAATTGAGACAGTCTTATAACCTTCCAACCCTACGTCTTGTAATGGCCATGTTTTCCTACATTCTACTCTCAAAGGTGTTTGCCTGGTTGAAATGTTGCTGATAGATGGAATCTTGTGGTCATGACCTCATTGTCTGGCCCTCAAGAAGTAATACAAGGGAAACTAAAATGGCCGCCTTTACACTGTGTGCACAATTATTAGGCAAGTGAGTATTTTGTCCGTATGATCATTTGAATGCATATTTTCCATTTCCATGCTGTATAAGTTTTTAGAAGAAACTTTCAAGAAACGTTTCACTTTTACTCTTTTAAATATTCAAGTTTGTTTTATTAACATTTTGGTTGACCGAGAGCATTCTAGTTGTTCAAAACCAAAATAAATTCTCAAAAATACAATTTCCTTAACACTTCTACACACAGTACACAAAATTGATCTCATTAACTACAGTATATAGATAGAACATGAAAACGATGTGTAGCCAGCGTCGATATAAAGCCAAGCTCTCATCGATGAGGTAATAAATACACTTGGGAGTAGAAGACACGGACACAAACTCATGGAGGAGAACATCTAATATCCACGATAAAACATATTCCCCAAAAAAAAAAGTGGTGCTTCCCCATTGTGGGTTCACAGATAAACAAAAACATTTGACAATACATCGGACACTGTAATGCAGTTCAGTAGCAGGCTCTTACGCTGATATAGCTGTGGCCTCTGGTTGACCCACACACACACACAAACACACACAAGCAAACACACACGCAGACACACGCTGAGCTACAGCGAGGAATGTAGGTTAGCTTTCCGGGTGGTTCGCTAAGCTGTCAACCTTTGGAGAGCCTCTGGGATATCTAAACATGTAAACACACTCTTGCTCACCAGCTTCATCACCTCCACAACTCGTTTGAAATACTAGTTGTGGTGGAGCCTGGGTGGCAAGCTCAGTCATCACTTCGCACACACACACACACAAAAGTTTTTAAGTTTAGATTTAGAAATAAATCTAAGCAAACTAAGAAGAATGTGGTGAAATTTTATTCATGAAGTCTGATTAAGGCTCAGTCGCCCTCTCATTTGTTAATGTGTGCCTTTAAGGGGCGTGACTTAGTAAGACGACAGAAGTTTCGTGAGGCACCTCAAGAAACCCACCTCCAAAATGACAACTGCATTGTTACACAAACTAAGGAGAAAGGTGATGGACTGGCCAAGTATCCAAACCTAAAATCTGTTCAGCATGGTTGACATCCTTAATCAAAAAGTAGAGAAGCAAAACGCCTTAGCATGGGAGGAATGTGTTATCCCAGTGAAATAGAAAAACAAATCATCACAAAGCCAGAATTATGAATCAAAAATAATAATAATAAAAAATGGAGTCAATGGGTTGGTATTTTATGGTCTACAGAAACATCAACTAGAAAAAGAAACACTTGATTTCTGGTAAAGCTATCCAGTATCTTTCCTCCTTGTTAATGCAGCCTTGGCATGAGAAACCAATTCACCCAGAGGCAAGTGAACCCCATGGTGGACACTCATCCTCAGGGCGATGTGGCCTTGGCTTCATTCATCACTTTGCTGACACATTCCTGCTGACTGCCTGAGGCTCAAACTTACACAGCAGGCTGTTGTGCTCCTACAAAGTGCCATGTGGTCACACTGGCACCTCTGTTCACCTCAATCTCGTAATACATTATATTCTACTATCTATTAGCTGTAGGTAAAGTGTATATTTAATAATTATGGGTGAGTTGAGAGAAGGAAGTCTGGAATCTCTGCTAAGTCAAAGTAAAACACAACTGCAGACTTTGGCCAACATGGGATTTTGCCAAATATTTGTGCCTATAAATATTTACATTTCAGACCGAAACTCTCCGCTTTTCAAATTCTGCAATGTTGAAGAGCGAATCTGTTCAGGCTTCAAGCTTTCAAAGTGTCGAGAGTTTGTAAGGAGAGGAGGAGAGTCCCTTTCCCTGAGGTCTATTGGTGTGCTGTCTCATCAATAACTTCATATTGACAGGTGGAAAAAAAGAGGACACATAGAGGCAGCTCACCCCCACAGTGTGACGCCTTTCAAAGCCCATTTGAATGAGGTTTCAGGTTGAGGAAATGAGTCTTGTGTCTTCAACCCTGTCCCTGAGCAGGTGGTCAGTCAAGTCTTATCTGCCTTGCCCTCTGTCGGACACTCGCATACAAGTACATAGTAGCAGCTTTCTGGGCAGATGTGTGTAGAAAAGAAAAAAAAACACAGTGGACATCTGCCGTGTATTTATAAAGTCAGTCTGCATTGTTAAGTGGAAAAAATGTGTTTGTGTTTTTAATGCAAAGACAGAATCGCATTGGGAGACACTCACAAATTATAAACTAGACGGACGGAGGAAGTGTTATGCCTTCACAGAAATATAAAGATACCATAATCACAAAAAGGCTCACCATATCAGACCGCGGTGCGTATTGCCCCCTAGTGGTACGGCTCAAATTGGAGGGCTACATGCACCATGAGGTCAGAGAACCACTCCCATTCTGTCAGGGTCTGTTTCACAATTGCCGATAATACATCTGACAAAATCAACAATATGGAATGTCCCCTAATATTTAACAGAGAACAAGAGAATATAATTTATCGAAGTTGACCAAAAGCAGCAATTCAACTCAACCTTTCTGCAATCTATACCGAAAGGCCTAATGCCTTAACTACAAGCAAAATAATAAATCGATAATCCATATTAGATCCTAAATCGCTACTCGATTCAAATTTCCACTGAGTCAAATACATTTTATATAATAATATATAATATTATATAATATCTAATAATAAAAACACACAATGATGTGTTTGTAGAGTCCAACTCATATTCGTGTCAGCTTTTTAGAAGTCAAATTCCAGAGGGGAAAAAATAAATCGTTCTCCAGTATGGCATTCTTGCATTTCACAGTTCTCTACCTCCGCCGTCAGAGTAGAAGTGTGAATTGTCTGCTGTGGGTGAGAGGAGTCTTTGACATGAAGGCACCCTCTTATGTGCTCTGCACAGAGTGCAATAGCATCTTGTGATTGTTAGATAAGAATTTTTAATTATAAATAAAAAGGAAGGATTATATACAAATTATTTCCTTACATTTCCTCATTTTATTCCTATGTATTTTCCCCTTGGTTAAAAAAGCCAAATCAAAGCTAGTTACTCGTTACTACTTCTATTACTTGTCTTGTGTCATTTAACAATATGATTTATGATTGTTTGGTAACATTGTTGACATTATTTGCAGTCGTATGTAAAATGATGCTTCCTTGGCAACAGCGTGACTAGGAATAAACAAATGTAATCATCAGCCAATTGAAATTTGGAACTGACTGTGTGTTGCATTGCAGTCAAAATTCTTCTCGGATGATCCTGCATTTGAATCAGGTATGTTGGAGGAGGGAAACATCAAAAACAGGCTGGATTGGAATTTTTGAAGACTGGACTTGGTTTTGACCTTGCTGAGATCAAGGGTGCCCAAGTCCGCTCCCACACTTCTTTTTGAGATGAGAGCTGCCTCTTCAGTAACATTTATTTAAAAACAGTTTAAAAAAAAATTGGGGTTGGTATTTAAGACTATATATGTGTTGTCAGGCAATTAATAAAAAATTCTGATCAATTACAGTATTTGTAAATAATGGAATTAATCGCATTAAAATCACAGACCTGACAAATTAATAAATCCCATATGTAGAATTTTAGGTCATTACTAAATTGTAGTGCATGACTAATCAGTTGCTTATTATTTTTATTGCTTGATAGAAACAAATTATTTCACTATGAAATAATATTGAAATATTTCCAGAATAGATACAGAAAGAATGAAGGTGTGAACGAGTATGTCTTGTGTTTGTATGAAGTATGGATTTTTCTAGTTTCAGTGTTGCCAGGTTATTGCAATGAGTTTGGGAGGGAGTGGGAGCCATAACAATTTCACACAATTTCACACTCCCCACCCTGGGCCACTCACGAACACGCACACAGTTCACCACAAACACCCCTCTGCCTCGCCGACAGTGCCCCCTGGTGTCAATTTTACAACACTTCTTGTCTCTGTGTATATGGAGGGAGTAGTGTTACATATGTGAAATAAGAGTCTCCTACAAAGACCCCTTGACTCTTCATGACCCGGTTACCAGTTCAAGTTCAGTTCAGACGTTTCTAGTGTGGAAATCCTGCTTTTGTGTATGCTTCGCGGTGGCTCACCATAAAAGGATAAAAGAATTTGGGGATGAAAAATGATGTTATTGTCTGCGGAAAAAACGTTTGTATTAAAAAAAATGTAGGAAAGTAGAAGCTGTATCAAATGATGACAAAAGGCAAAAGCTGTGTGTATATATATAAATATATATAGTATATATATATATATATATATATATATATATATATATATATATATATATATATATATATATACTATACATATATATATGGGTGATTTTTGCTGCAGCCTATCCACCAACTGTTGAACTAACCTAGGAAATTACGGAAAGACAGAACAATAAAGAAAGGGTTAACCACAGTTCAAGGGTTCAATTTTTGTTCACTTACAAAGCTAATGTGTGTGTGTGTGTGGTGGGGAGGGTGCATGGCGTGTATGTGCATGTGCATCTGCCTGCATGAGTGCATAAGTGTGTGTACACATTCAGCATTATAGCGTAGGCTCTGGCAGAAATTGGTATGATGTGTGTGTCTGGATCGCTACCTTAATACTAGAAACCTCCCTAGTGCTTCCTTAGACCTAGTATTTTCATATAATGAGTTTTGTCCATGCACGTGCCGGTGTGCGTGTGTGTGTATGTGTGTGTGTGCATGCTTAAGTGTGTTATACGCCATTTGCTGGTCTTCCTTGCTTACAAATATGGTGTCACTCACCCCATTGAAGATGAAAGACACACACAGACACACGCACACAGACACACACATGCACACTCACGTAGGAATATGGTAATTTGAACTTTGTTTCACCCGAAAAATGTCGCATTTGATCCAAGTATGAACACCTTTTCGCAAATTCTTCTCTCCTGTGTGTCTTCATTTCTTCGCCTGATTCTATTCTCTCTTCTTCTTTTCCAATTTTCCATCCTAGTACCCCTGAAATTGATGTATCAAATTTTCTGCACCGCTTTACATTGATGAGGGCTGGACTTGTTTACATCGATGCTGGCCTCACACCGACACATCATTTTTATAAGTTATCAATTGATCGAATTGATGTAATTAATCAGATAATTCTCTTATTCAAAATTCCTCACACCCTTACACACTCTTAACTTATATTATTTTAAAAAATGTTAATTATTTTTTCTTTCCAATTTCGTGGACCACATGCAATACTGCGACGGACCACTAGAGGGCCGCGGACCGCCGGTTGACGATTCCTGTTGGAAATTTAGTATTTAAATAACCAAATATAGGCCAATATATGTTTTTGGAATGTGGGAGGACGGTAGAATACCTGGAGAGAATCCATTTAAGATATTTTAACACTGAAAATTGGTACTGTATGTAACTAACTTGCAAACAAAGCACAAGTGAACTCTGAACTCTTGACTGGGTCAATGTTTCTGTGTAGGATCAGGAAGGCAGCGAGACCACTTGAAGGCGTATAGTGTGAAACCTTTTAAAATATTAGGAAGAGAGATGTCTGTCTTTTGACCACTGAATGACCTCTTGCCTTCCAGTCCTTCTGAGTGACTCTGCTAATCTCCCCGGAGACGGTCTTAGGGGTCATAGTGGTTTCAGAAAATGGTTGTTTGTTGCTGCCGGAAAGGATTATGGGTAACATGCTTCCTTTGCTTTCGTCAAGGTTAGTCAAGGGTAGGGCTGAAAGATTTTGGGAAATAATTTGCTACATTTTGGTGCTGGCCAGGCTCGCCAACTTTCCCAATCCTCTGCTGATTTTCTAGTTGACGGAGACTTAGATTGGCAGCTAGCCAAACCTTCCAGCTAGCACTCCAAACCACCCAGCTAGCAAACCTCAGACATGGCTCATCAATATTCTGAAGTAGATGTAATGCTTCCTCTATTATATGTTTTTTTTTAATAGACCATGGTGACCTGCAGATTTGCAGTGGCGGCCCAGTGGTGCAAAAAGATTTAGAATGAATAGAGCCATTAAATTAAAGATCGCGGTATCTGAAGGAACAACTTGAATACTGACTTGTATTTTTTTATACATTTTAATCCATCTTATTCCTATGCCCCATGAGCCTTTGCTACCAACTAGCACCAAGGTAACGACTTTCCGAACTTTGTTCCTTCAGATGTGAGGCAATGAGCAATCTCAAAAGCTCAGCTACATGCAAAATCCTGAAATAATGATCAATTAATGATCCCAGGGGTAGCAAATATAGAGAAAACAGAATAGGGCTGAGAATAGAACCCTGTGGTACCCCACAAGGGAAGTCGGAGGAACAGAGGTCACCAATGGTGGTATCTAAAACCAGACTGAAATTTATCAAGAACAGAATTGCTCTGAAGAAAATGAAGTTGAATAAAAACAACCAGAGCTAAAACTGCTATTAATCTCGATAAGCAGACTTAACCCAACAGAGCTGCTAGCATGACGTCGAAGAGACGGTTCGTGCCACCTTAGTAAAAGACGCCAGCGAAATGGTCTCTGGTAGAAAGCCAAAACGCAAAATTAGGTGCAAAACGTGATGAGGCTAAAACTCGCAGAAGATTTTTAAGACACGTGGGTCCAATTTACATATGGTGGTCGGTGGAGGACTATGATGAACTGAAACCCTGTAGAATAATGTGGATTATTTGTGGAAGAACAATCCATCTGTAATGGCTCACAATTATATGAAACGTGATGTCATCCCGATGAGACTACGAAAAGAGCTCACGACAGAAACGGCACAACACAGTCTACACTGCGTCATGCGCATACAGAATATTATGCAGGCTCATCCAGTCGCAGTTATGGCTCATCAACAGGGAATCGGCACACTGAATCATGGTGGTCCCACTCATCCAATGAGACTAATCTCCCCCCACAGTCCCTACCACTTCCAGTAGCTTAATGTTCACTGTGTTTTTCCATTTGCTAATTTGTCATTAGTTTTTTTGTGTTCAGCTATTCGTTCAGTCTTTTCCAATCTTTATTGAGCCAAGACGTGAAAAAAAATCTCACCACTTAGCAAAATGATTCACAAAAGTGGATCTACAGATTAATTATGTACCTTCTGTCATTCTAGTGGGAGAGCATTTGATTGTTTTGCTTACTTATTTTTTTTTTATTCGTGGTTGGTGTATATCAATTAAAAGTTACTGTGCTCTGCTGCTTTTCCCCAAAACATGACAATACAGTAAACATGAAATAAATAAAATGACCAAATAACGGACGTTTCAACAAAACACTGAATTTGCATGGTTAATATTCCGTATGTGAAGACATAGAAAAAGAAAATAATTAGAATGGATCGAATCACCCATGTTCACACAGTATGCTGTAAATAAACTCCAGTGTACAGATGGTGTGTGCATGCGTGCGTGCGACTGATTTACAGCTTCCGACATCACAGAATGAAGAGGAAATTGAAATCTTAAACTAGAAAAAAAAAAAAAAATCGATTTACACTGACACATACACATGCAGAGAAACATTCACTCAGAGCAGCTGTTGCGCTAATTAGCTCTGCTATACACAACACAGTTATCACCGTTACTTGGTTCTGTCTACTAATTTAGTAATCAATCTAATTTTATGGATTCTGTATTGGTATTATATTTTACACAATATTAATTAATTTATTTATTATCATTTTTTGTCCTTTATTTTTGATTGACAGATTTCACAACCTCTTTATGTTGTTACAAAAATTTTAATTTGTCATTTATGGTTTGTGTTGTTGTTTTTTTGTTTCAATTAAATTAGAGCTTGATTTTCATACAGCATTATTTACAAGTACTACTACTACAAGTACTACAGTACTACTACTACAATTCAAAGAGAAACTCAGCAGACAAAAGAAAGATTTAGAAAGATTCAAAGTACATGGACGGCAAACTGCAGAATCTACGTGAAGCCGATTGGATCATCTCCAGAGAATACTAGAAAAAAAAGATTGAAAATTGAGGTATGTCAGGTCCTAAGAAAAAAATCTTTTTAGCTCTGCTCAATCAAGAAAGGCTTCACAAAGTAATTTGCTAGACCTGAGGGAATTGCATAGGAGATATGACTATATAAACCTGGAAATAAATCATCATCAAAGATCAAATGACCCAAATGAAGATATTGATCCAGATAGCTATTACTACTGTAACTTAATTAACCCATTAACTTGGGTTAATGAAGATATCCACCTAGATACGAATCCGGTGGAGAAGTAAAGCTCTTAATTGAAGAGCATGTCGATGATGGTTGAATGTGTGTCAATAGAAATCACGATGGAACCTTTAAAAGCGAAGTAAAGGGTTTATTGATAAAACAATACCAGCGTTACTGTAACATGTAAACATGACGAAATACTGAATTTATCATTATGTCTTTATTAGGTCTGTAATTATAAGCAGGTGCCTGAGCTCTTAATAGAAATCTACTTTGACGTAAGAGTCACGGGTTTGGAAGTATGTGATGGGCGGAAGGGAAACATAGAAGAGGAGATGATGAGAAGGAAGGAGGAGGACAAAGAGAGGGAGGAAGCACGGAGGCATTTGGATTTGACCGCGGATTGACCTCCTCCCTCTCACCTCTCCTTCACCTCCCTTTCTTCATCCTTCATCCTAGACAGAGGAGGCCTTAAATGCACGCACGAATGCGTGCACACACACACACACACACAAGGATTCATTCTGATTGTGTCCTCTGCTATGCTCAACAGGAAGGTTGAAAAGAGGATGACTGAGTGACATGTCTACACATAGACCCATGGGCACATAATTAGTCACACACACACACAATCTTAGTCGGGATTCAGCCACATGCCAGGTGTGTTTATTTGGTGCAGACGGAAATGAGTATAGTCAGTGACACAAACACCGATTTTTTTCTTATTTGTTGCCGTGCCTCAAATGATGATACTTTGACTGTGATTTGTTTTATTTTCTAAAATTGAATCACCCACTGAAACAAAAAAATTTCGCAGATAATGACCACATCATTTACTACAAGTTAAACAATCGACATATTTTTTAATAATAATTCACAATTCACGTCTAAAGATTTTACAGTATGATTCCTGAAGTCATCATTGCACTAACGACATCGGCAGTTAAACTTATAAATGAAAAAAACTATCGCAAGGAGAAAGCTATTTTTGCTTATTGTCTTCTAATGGGATATTGTGATTTTAACTATGCCAGTGCGGTCCACTCGGGATGTTGGCACTGCAGGCGACACCGGGAAGGAAGCGCAGCACCCGCCTTCTGGGCTTCTCATTGTTCACATTTCTCACTGATCACAGTTGGACTGGCTTGGTCTTGAAAGGTCTTGATCAAAAAAATAATAATCCAGAGTCTGACCTTTTAGTTTTAAATTGTTATAAACATCCAGTTTAGCAGATGGTTTACAATACAAGCAAATTACAATAAATTGCAGATGAGAGCGAGATTTCTACACCAACATACTGGAGCTGGATTTCTTCTGAAGGCCTGGTTAGCTGTTGTGGAGGTGGTGGAGGACTAGTTACGCAGGTGGTAAAGGCCCAGTTAGCTGTATCCCTGATGGTAGATGCCCGGTTAGCTTTAGCCTAAGTGTCAGAGATCCAGTTAGCTGTAGTCCAGGTGATGAAGGACCAGTTAGCTAGTATAGCCTTATTTTTTGCTAATTTCATTTACTACCTTTTGGTGGATACCCTGGACCTTGATGTGGTAACCAAAATACTACAAATAGCTATAGTGTATCATTCTTATTTCATGTATACTTTTTTATTTTTTTCCCATATGTGGTGTCAGTACAGACTTGCAGTACCTTTCCTCGTTTGACGTCTGCAGACGAATAGACTGGTTATTAATCCATCCATCACAAAATTGTCAGTTAACTCATAGTCTTGGCCTACGATATACTGCAGTTAAGAGCACGGAAGGCAGGATGAGCAATGAGTACTCAGTGATTGTACACTCAGAGTATGATGTGCTGTGTCAGAGTGCCTCCAAGTGGCTGGACAAGAGGTTGTGGGAGAATGAAAGTATTGTGCCTCTTTTTTTTAAGAGTTATTGTTTTCAAAATAATTCCTTATGTTGTGATGTAAATTCATTCATAAATTGTGATTTCTTCCAAAGACTGTATTCCAAATGCTCAAATATGGTTGTTTGATTTGACATGTCCAGTTAATTTATTTTACTTACCATATGTTACATTTATACTTTTTATTTAATACAAAATGTCCGTCACCAAATAAATGTGCTCATAATAAACTTGTTGGCCGTTACAACCTGTGATGTGATATGTTCTGTTGTATTATTTTTTTTTTACATTCCTACATTTGTTTTATGGACTTGGAGAAGGTGTTCGATCATGTTCCTCAAGGAGTTTCGTCAGGGTCTTGATAACCAATGTCAGAATTGGGTCCATGTTATTTTGCTGTCTACAAACCACAGAAGAGAAAATAAACCATAGAAATGTTCAAATAATACTGTTCTTGTGGAGTTACATTGAAAATAAAGTTGGATTAAAGTACCGGTCACCAGTACAGTCTTGGTCTCGGGAAAAACACTCCTAAGAAGTGGAGAATGCAATGGCAAAGAAACAGAAGATATTGCAATGTAAAAGAAAAGGCGGGGAAGAGGCTGTTTGCAAGAGACAATTTGATTCAATTTTCCGCTCAATAAAATGCAACCATCAGCTCTGCATGTACACATGCGCACAGACACACACACACACGTACACACTGACAGGGAAAGAGAGGAAGTCTGTCTCTAGAGTGGGGTTTTAATTGAAGTAGGTTACGGTGGTCTCTTGATGAAATTGAAAAAATTAATCAGCTGTAAAATGATGCCTTTTCTTCCTTCTGGCCTTCCTGCTATCTCTCGCTTTCCCTTGGTCTATATCAGTCTCATATGAGATGTGCGTGTTTGTTTTGTTTTGTTTTTTATCATGTTTGTAGAACTTGTGTAAGTGATCATATAAATGAAGAACAAAACAACAAAAGTGCTAATATTAACAGAACTCAAGTTATACTAAAATAATATCAAGGGTTAAATACTTAATATTATAATATAAATCTTATATTGTACTGTATTATAGTATTAAACTACACTAATATGTTTGATCAGCAACTTTGCTTATGGTTTTTGTATATTTGAAAATATAATACCGATTTCACACATCTAGAAGAATATATTGTCGTTACTGATTTTAAATTTAGGTTCATAAATGGATGCGTTTGTATTCTTACCAGTACCTAGGTATGTTGTTTATACTACAGTAAGTTTCCCCAACCAAATGTGCTATTTTATAGTATGATGTTTGTGTTCAAACTGTCTCTCAAGGAAACAGGAATATCCTTTAAACTGCCCCACCTCTCCCTGTGGTCACATCAAAATTCAGAGTTGAGTGGAAAGGTCATTTCCTTAACAATAATTCTCCTTCTACTCATAGAGCAATATTTTTCATTCTATAAGAAACTCCCTGTGGTATACACATTTGGGGATATTAATGATTTCTTAAAAAGCTAGTATACTTGACGAAGTACAATACATATGAAATTAATCATTTATGAGTAAATATTGTTTTTATCCATCATTGTCTTTCTTCTCGCATACATCTAGACAAGCAAGGGCCGGATATAGAAAAACAGATAGGGCAGCATTCAGATGAAATCATATCAACACCAGCAAATGAGAACAGGAAGAAAAGCAGAAAGGAAACACAAAATGACAAGAGCGAGGGATTGGGAGAAAAGCGAGAACGGAGATGAGCTCAACTGTGTCTTCATCTCATTTTCAATCTCAAGCCAATTAATTGTTCTGAATTAATCTCGCAGTAGGCCTTGCACGTGCACACATACCCAAACACTTTAAAGCTTAACATAAACACAAATGCACGTACACACACTTTTGCTATTGGAAACACAAAGACACCCGTGTGAATGAGCAGGCACACACACACACACAAACCCCGCTGTGAACAAAGTGGCAGACTGCACAGTTGGACATGAAATACTGTCCAATAGCATCATCCATCTGCTTTTTTTGCCCCTCCTTTTCTCATTCACTCTCCATCATCTATCCCTCTATCATAATACTGTCATCTTTTCCTCCCTTGTCCTCTTATTACTGTTCCCTTCATTCGTTCATTCTTGCCCCCCACACACCAACTCTCCAATTTTGTTCCCACTTTTTTTCCTGTCCTTCATACAAATAAATACATCTCCAGGAAAGTGAGAATCTTATAATTAAGATCAAATAATACTGTGATATTGTATCATGTGTTTTATTTTTGTAGTATGGATAAGACAAAAATATTCCCAATTTCATTGTATACCTGTTGTACAATGACAATAAAGGCATTATATTCTATTCTGTAACATAGAGTTTGTACAGTGGGTATATACACTGTAATATAGTATATACATTTAATTTGATGATGTACATCATTGCACTACTAAGATTTTGCCCTCTTCTCCTCAAAAATAATAGAATAATATATGTTAGTTGAACATTTTAATCATGTGCAACTGATGTACATGTTAAATCAGTGTGATTTAATGTATTAGTATTTTATAGTATCTATAACTGTGTCCTAAATTCTACATCCTGAAAAAAATGTAATTCCAAATTTATTCATGTGCTCTAGTAAACATTTTCACAGCAGGTTTATTTCTTTTTTGAAGACCATAGGCTTAAAATTAAAAGAAATTAATAAAAACAGAAACACTTTTAATTTTATTTGTATACTTATGTGAAATACCATAGGTAATTTTAGTTTTACTTTATTTTTTTTATTATAATAGCTGCAATTCTTGATGTTTGTTTGACAAAGACATTCAATAGAAAAAAATGACTTATTTAATTATTGTCCCATCATAGCAAGACTGACAGTATAACACACATATTTAACCAAAATTAAAGAAGCAATCTCTCTTCCAAATGTAAGAAGGCAAACTCTTAAAATAGACTGATTGATATACGTACCTGAAAACAAAATTCAGGAAGGATCTATATTCCCAAACTGCTTTTGCTTTTATTATACCATTTGCATTCACAGGCTCTCTCCTCAATTTTTATCCAGATTAATCCAGCACGATTTTTATAAAATGAAAAATGATACAAAAATGTATAAAGCGTCAGACACCAGTACGTAATGTGGCGACAGTTGCTCATGTGAAAGTTCCATTTTTGTGCACTCTTCTGATGCCACCTGCTGGTCAAAAGTCTACCGACATTACCTTCCATCTTTAATATTGTACATTTTTTTGAAAATACAGTATGTCTATAATAACTCTAAACAAACAATATATTTTTCTGGCATTGGATTTTATGTTAAAAGTAACTCAGCTTTGCTGATTTCAAAATGTAAAAAAATAACTATTGATATCAGAACAAGCTTGGACTCTTAGTTTTCTAGCATGGACAATGCAAAAATGTGCATAAAACAAGTTATCATTTTATACGCTAATTTACCTTTATATCAGAATAAGACTTACGACGGGCAATTTGAAGTACTCAATCAGCCTACCATGCATGTTTTTAGGGATGTGAGACGTAACCCCAGTACCCGCAGTAAACCCACGCAGGCACGGGAAGAACATGCAAACTCCACACTGGGCGGGCCGGAGGTGGAATCAAACCCGCACCCTCTGAAACCATGAAGCGGACGTCCTACACTAACATTAAACTTTCATATAAAAGTCTGCATAAAAGCAAACTTAAGTGTACTTACTATTGGCCATGCTCGATTGCAGAGCCTTTTTTTACCTTGTTAGTAAGGCACATGGTTCATTATCTGTATGTCCAGATAAAAGTGCACTTTTTGCACTTCTAAGTTCATGCCACACGAGGGGTTGCGCTAACCAACGTGCATCCTCCAAAGGACAGTGACCTGGCCTTCACCTCACCTCCGCTTAGGGATAATAACCCAGTCTTCAACCCTGTCCTTTGACCTCAGCTGGGTTCAACCTGAGGTCATCCCTCTCACACACACAGTTCAAGACAGGGTCACTGGGAAGCAATTTAGATGCCATGTGTTCCTCTGACGCTTTTTATCCATCCCACATCAAAAAGCTACAAAACGACAAAACCTGATTGCACTATGCTGGACTAGATTTGAGGGTGGTTGTACAGTTTTATGTAAATTTTCACATTCGGGGTCAAAGTTGCCAATATTATAGACAATTTGTCAGTATTAAGAAACAATCGATTATTTACCACATGAACGTAAAAGCAAATACCTCTAGGTATGATGTGGACAAAAGCACAAAAGAAAACAATAAAAACAAAATTGCATCGACTTACCTTTTATTTCAGGTGTGCAGTATCTTTGAGCTACATGGTATTTGAATATTGTCAAAGAGTTAATAAATTTGCCCTGTGCTTGTTTTGGATGACGCATGCATGGAGAAAAGGCAACTGCAAGATGGCGGATTTCTTGACGTATGATTGAGCCGTAAAGGAGTAAGCTAGTTGGTCTAGAACGCTTCGCACGACCATAAGCCTTTGCGTCGTACGGCACTTCCGGTATTGCTGTTGGCGGGTAGACGGGGTTTGCAAGCCGTGCTGCAGAGTGCTGAAGCTATTGTATTATTTAGCACAAAGCTTTTTGGATGGACAAAGAACCCGAACACTAGTAAATCCTTGAGTAGCTTGTTGGTCACAACAACTGGAGATCGGTCTGTTATTCACTTAAAACAGACCCGAAATCACTAGTTGGTTAATTGACCCTTGCGAGAAGCTAATTCAAGAAGTTTTCATCGTAACGGTAAGCATTTCGGGGGAGTAACACGCCATCGCCATGTTGTACTCGGTTGCAGAGCCCGGCCGGCTAGTATTTATTATGTTTGTTTTGTTTTGTTTGTTTTTGGCGGGGTGTGGCATTTGGATAAAAGTATGTTTGGCAAGAACGATCCCATTTGCCAACGCATACTGGTGTTTGGTTTCATACCCAAAATCTGCAACTTTGGTGTTTGAGCATGTCAAGATTAAAAACGCCGGACCCCTATTCTTCCCTAGTGAATGCAGTTTGTGTAGTGTGCTAGTTGGATTGGAATGCTATTAATTTGATGTGATTTAAATGACACTAACATAAAAAATAAATTAATTAAAAAATGAATTAAGTACTTATATACTTGCCTGCAGATATTAAAATGATGGCTGTTTTTAACGCGTTATTTCGAATATTCCGTTGCAAATTAATGCGCTAATAATTAAGTAAGAATTTTTGAGCGTCAAGTCAATGCGTAAACTTTGCAAATTTGGCACGTTGAGCTACCCGTAGGCTGCAGTGGCTAGTCATTTCCTTTTTGCGCTTCGTTACTCCGCTCCCCCCCGCGTCTCACGTTTACATTTGCACAATTTAAAGCAAGGATGGTTTATTTTTATCCCAGTTTGCGGATTCAAAATCCAGCAATCTCCTGCATTAGTTGCACGTCTGCTTCATACAGCCTGTTGCCACACCAAATGTTTCTTTGAATGTGTCTTTTTTCCTTAGAAGACACTTTGTTTACTATGTACTGTAGTAGCAACGATTTCATTTGATACACTTTCAATTTAAAACATAATTTCCCATTCAAATTGTTTTTTGTTAAATCCCTAATAATTATATCACATATACTGGTGTGTTATGGTTACTTTGATTTTGTATGTGAAAAAACACAATACACTTTTAATATTGTCTCTTCAAATTTGTCTGGACCCATCATAGACTTTTTCATTTCACGTCAAGCTGGCGACTGTAGCAGTAAAGAAGGCCAATATGGAGGAAGAGAAGGAGCAGGAGCAGCAGCAGCCGCCGCCCGTAGTGCCTGAAACGCCAACAGCAACCACAGAAGCGATAGCAGCACCAGAGGAGGAAGAGGAGGAAGAATATGT
The DNA here is from genome assembly GCF_024217435.2 of Syngnathus scovelli. Taxonomy (NCBI): domain Eukaryota; kingdom Metazoa; phylum Chordata; class Actinopteri; order Syngnathiformes; family Syngnathidae; genus Syngnathus; species Syngnathus scovelli. The sequence continues at coordinate 4,678,413 of NC_090862.1, forward strand.
GGTTGAGAAGGTTTTGGACCGTAGAGTGATGAAGGGCAAAGTGGAGTTTCTACTGAAATGGAAGGGTTTCTCAAAGTGAGTCTGTTATCATCTTTTAAGTAAGCAAAAAAATGTGGAAATGTCTTTAAAGAAGAAACAAGTTGAAATGTATTGACTGGATTGTTACTAATCCTATTTGTTTGTAAATAATTTGTTTTGCTTTCTGCACTTGTACCTGTTTAGTGAAGACAATACATGGGAACCAGAGGACAATTTGGACTGTCCAGACCTTATCGCAGAATTCATGCGGAAGTACAAAGAGAAGGAGGAAAAAAAGAAGGATGGCAAAAGAAAAGTCACCGGTGAGGCCGTCGGAGGTCCAGAAGACAAAGGGAGCAAAAAGAAGAAGGAGGAGGTAATTGGGAAGATAGTAAGGGTGGAATTGCCTACTGTATCTTCTAGTTCACAGCTTTTGTGAGAAACGGCAGTTCAAAAGAGGATTCTTTAGCATAATATGGCTCTTTTAATATTTCATCCTCGTGTCTAGGGTGAGAAAGTCAGAGGTTTTGGGAGAGGTCTGCAGCCAGAAAGAATTATTGGTGCGACAGACTCAAGTGGCGAGCTGATGTTTCTGATGAAATGGTGAGTCCTCTTTCATTTAAAATAAAAAATACACAAATGTCCAATCCTCTAGAAACATTGAGATGATGAGACTACGATTCTCAGGGAGGGTCATTTTACATGATCCTGATGTTTTATATTTATGTTCCCCTTACTTGTCATTACAGGAAGAACTCCGATGAAGCTGACCTTGTCCCGGCCAAAGAAGCCAACATCACTTGCCCGCAGGTGGTCATCTCTTTCTATGAGGAGCGTCTCACATGGCACTCTTATCCTGCAGAGGAAGAGGACAAGAAGGAGGAGGAGAAAAAAGACTAGATAAGTGGATGTATATGCAAGAGAGAAAATGAGGAGGTGCAGGGTTGTAATTAAAAGTACAGTACATACACATGTAATAGCTTAGTTTACTGCAATGGACCCAAGTGCAAAAACTCCAAGGAGTGGGGTGTTAATTGCCACCATTAAATGTTTTTCCTGTGTTGTGATACATACATCAATTTATTAAAATACTCCAACTTGCATTATGATTAATAATATTTTTAAACATATGTCATCCAATAAATGATGTTCCGCTTTCTTGACATGGGTTGAGTGTAGGGCAAATTTGGTTTTGCAGTGAAACAATCAAAATCTTACATAGTGTGCGCAAAGCTATCAATTCATCTTGACTGAGTTGTGGCAAGTAAGTTGGGCTCTTTATGAAATGTTTAAATAATGATGGCTGCAAAAGTCAATTCAAGCTTTTTCACAACATAAATTACACTTGTCACAGTACCACCAACTACTTTGTCCTCTTTTTGTACTTACAACGGTCATTTATGTAAGGCTTGTGACCTATGCCGCAAAGTGACTGAATTATTTGCTGTCATGATTTCTAATGTGGGAACTCAACTAAGCTTTACTGTACTGATTTTTCACCCAATAAGGTGCTGTAATGTTATCATATTTGTTGGGATAATGTGAAGTTAGTCTTGTTGATGTCAAAACTTATGCAACAATTTTGTTGTTGAACCTCAAAAGGCCAAGTTTTTAAATCGATTCACAATTTTGAATAAATGATGCAATACTTCCCAGTTTTATTTGCAAAGTCTGAAACACTGATATTCGATATGCACAGCTAAACCAAAATATAAGTACAATTACTGGTTGTAACAAAAGGGCACTTTGGAGTTCAGATTCATAATTCAATAGAACTGCAGGGTTTTTGTTTTTTTTTCCCGCCTGGTCTTGGAATCAAAATTTTGTCAGCCTCACTCACGCTTTAATCTCCTCATTCTATTACTGATGAGATATTCTGATGTAATTATGGTATAGATTTAATTTTTGGGAAGAATGATGGTATTTGGTCAGAAAATGGTTATTACATCTATTTCAGTTAGTCTACCCGAAAGGTTGTTTGTTGATGAGACTTGAGTTTGCCATCAAATACAAAATGATAAATTACTGACATGAATAATAAACTCGATGCATCTTCTATGTCGGCTTGCATGTTCACTCTTTTGATGTATGCCTTTGAGTTTTGGCTGAATTTGTCAATTATTTTATGTAATTGTGCCATAACAAGAACAGGAAAAATCATTTTGAAAGTTCAGCCGTGTGACCCTTTGTTTTTTTCTTACCCTGTCATCTTTTTAAACAATTAGCTAAGGTTTCTATGCTATTGAGTAGAATTGTTATTGGCTCCACAGATATGAAATGTATTTTTTCTTTTAAGCCACTGAAATAAATACAAATAACACCTGTACGTGTGCATTTACGGAGAAACGTGGTCCCTAGTAACCAAGCCATTCAATGAATGTGCTAAATATTGAATCAATATGGATTTTTTTTTAACCATTCAGCAAAATGTGCTGCCCACAATTCTGAACAGTAATCATTCAGCAATCGACTTGTAGTGTAATTTTATACTTTAAATAGATACTTTTCCTGCAAAGCTTCTGTTCTACATCAGTATTCCGAAGTCTTGTGATTCATTTTCTTGTCTCTATAGCTTTTTGATTTTTGCATTCATCAAAGTGGTATAGTCATTTTGCATGTATCTTATTGTCACGATTATTGACTGATCCACTTTCAATTATTAAACAATAAAAAGTTTTGGATTTTCTTAACTGTGTATTTGGTTTAGTAAATCTCATTGTAATTCAAACACATATATATGAGTGTGTATATGTATATACATCAACCTCAGGGTTGAGAGGCAAACACTACCACGGAGCCACGCCACTTGTAATTACATACATATTTAAGTCATTCAATAAACATTTAATTAAAATATCCATTTCGTTATTGGTGCATTTATTTAATTCTACATTTAAATGAAAAACAAAACATTTCATGGCGTATTCATTATTTAATTTTGGTCCTCCATAACTCTTAAGCATTCACATAAGCTGACATAATGTTGTGTACTGGATCCAAATGCAAGGATTGTATCTGGTAATTTAAAAATGAACTGCTGATCTGTTGTCCCATACTCATCTTTCATTCATCATTCATTCATCTGAAATATTTCCATTCGATTTGACCTCGCTGTTTTTAGAGCGGAATCGTGAGCGCCCCCTGTCAAACTCCTTGTGCATATGCTTTGATTTGGTTGGCTGCAGGATGATCGGGAACGCGATGGGGGCGGCCCTGTATGGGGGGGGGGGGGGGGGGGGGGGGAGAGTTGCCGTATGCGAGGTGGTGCGACTGCTACAGCTCGAAGACTTCCACGTCAACACACCGTCTGAAAGAGTGCAATGGATTCCGCGTCGCTGGTGAGGCTTTTCTTCCTTTCACATGGCTCCAAATACGCGTTACACACTGGTGGAGGGACGATTATTGTCATTATCGTTTTTAAATGCTATAACGATGTTGTCATTTGTTTTTTCCCCATGACAGCTGTAGTTGGCAGGGAACATGCGGTACCAACCACGGAGTTTAGTACATTATAGATCCATCTACATTATAAAGCAGAATGAATTTGTATCAATTGAATAGATGAACCTCAGAGTCGGTTTTTCCTATATTGCCTAAAATAGGGGCAACAGCTACTGCTGAGACATCGTGACCAACTTGCGTGGCGATTTTGTAGTCCTTTACGTTACGGTAGTGTGGCTCAGGAACAGCCGTAATCCACTTACAGTGACCGAGAGATCGTAGAATGTCCCGGAAACCGAGACTGGTTAGCATCATGCCATAAATGCGTTGTAGTCATGGCAGATTGTTTATTACCATGAGTTGCTAAAATATCTGCTTGTGTCCACTTGACGTGTAGTCGTTGATGCCACGTCCGCTCTCTCTCTCTCTCTCTCTCTCTCTCTCTCTCTCTCTCTCTCTCTCTCTCTCTCTCTCTCTCTCTCTCTCTCTCTCTCTCTCTCTCTCTCTCTCTCTCTCTCTCTCTCATATTTAGCGCTTTTACTCTGAATGTTCATTCAAATCGTAACGGAGTTAATATTTTCTGTCAGGATGATCTGATAAATGAATAAATGGGGCTGAATTTCATTCATAATTTGATATTTTAGCGGTGTCAAACTCAAGGCCCGCGGGCCAGATACGGCCCGCCACATCATTTTATGTGGCCCACAAAGACAAATTGTGCATCAAATTCGTGTGTCATTACTAGAATTGCAAATTGTCTTCACTTTTAATATCTTTGTTGTGTATTTGACCAGTTTTTACTCATCTGATTTGAAAATGAGTTATTTGTCAGTTTGTTTTGTAGCTTTTACTGGATATAATATGAGGTGCTCATACATTTATTTGAGTTGACAATCATAATGGCCCTCGGAAAGAAGCTATGACTACAATGCGGCCCGCAAAAAAAATGAGTTTGACACCCCTGTGCATAATAATGTGCCATATAGCAGTTATAGAAAACAATAATTTTAAGTTCAGCACTGTTGTAGACAGTAAAATGTTGCTTAAGATGAATAAAAAGGGAAAAAAGATCTTCCTAATCTCATGTTATTTATTTTATTCTTCATGCTCGTCCCCCCCTAAGGTCAACTTTATACAGGCTGGTCTTCAAGTGTCTGGTCTAAGTTCTGTGATACACTCTGACTGTGAATCTATGCTAGTCAGTGCATAACAGAACTTTGTCCCGAGTCTAAAATACTCTTCTGATAAATGGACAGGTGAAAGAATCTTTTGTTACATCCGCGTCTTGATCAGGATTGAACCAAAAACAGCATCAACATTCACTTGAAGCAATATTGATTCACAAAAAAACAGTAGAAAATGAAAAATGGATCATAAATTTAGCTTTATTACCTGCAGCCTTTTGAAACACACATGACGTTGGCCTCAAAAGCAGTCAATGTGTAGTTTGTTGAGAGAATAATGAAAACATTCACTCAATTGTGTCAAAAATAACCCAAATTGTATTAAAAGGGACAGACCCAACTTTATAGATGTTCTACTTTATGCAAACATGAAACATTTACATCATGCGTCTTTGCAGGAACCTTCCCTCTACACAGTGAAAGCTCTTTTCATTCTTGACAATGATGGCAACAGACTTCTCTCAAAGGTAAAATTAATATTACAAATGCATACCACTATTATTGTAAGCCATGAACTTTGTAATTACTGTTTTGCACCTTACTGAAAATTAGACAAGAACATTATTATTAACCACTTTCATTCCTGAATAGTAAACAGGTTGTGTTATTTAGAAATTGCTCATTGTTTTTCTGAACATCAAAATGGTGGCTGCTGTTTTTATGGTCCTTTTGTTGTTGTTTTATGATATAGGTGTAATGAATTTAATAACTAAATTGGTGCTCAACTGATTATTATTTCTTCCCTATCTTAGTATTATGACCCTGAGCTTTACCCCTCCATGAAGGAGCAAAGGAACTTTGAGAAGAATGTTTTCAACAAGACTCACAAAGCAGACAGTAGGTTTAATTATATATGTGTATGTGTGTGTGTGTATATATAAATATACCTAATTATATTATATATTTACCCCCCTCTCTCTCCTAGATGAAATAGCTTTCCTGGAAGGATTGACTATCGTCTATAAAAGCAGCATAGACCTTTTTCTCTATGTTGTCGGAAGCTGTCAAGAAAATGAGGTAAGATGCACTAATCTGTTTCACCGAAATCTGCTTTCAGAAAATACCCAAATAATACAATTCTAAGGAGGACCGTGGTAACTGTCACAGATTAACCAAACACAATTCAAGATCTCTTTATTGCTGTAATCTCTCAATTCTGACTGAAAATCCAAAATCACAACCTCTCAACAAGGCCGATGATCCAATTCATAGAATTTATCTTTTTTTTTTTTTTTCCTTGAGCATTTCAGACACTAATACAAATGTTTTGGTGATATTTATTCATTGGCCCTCTACCAGGAAATTGTCCTTACTGGTTTGTTGGGACTACTCAAGTTTGTCATTTCATTTGATATTTTTCCTCGTAAAGGCTAAATTAATTCCAGGTAGACACTAGTTTTTCTTTCACAAGATAAAATTGCCTACAGTACCCATTAGTATTAAGAGGATTACTATATATAGAGTTGCGCTCATCTGGTTAGCTCACCTGAAGCATCGGTACTGGAACATAGGGATTGATTATCTCAGGGGAATTTAATTTCATTTTTTTCTTTTTCTCTAGTTGATGCTGATGTCTGTACTCAACTGCCTATTTGACTGCCTTAGTCAAATCCTGAGGTAAATTCATCCACCACATGTTAAATTTTAACGTGCACTGTCTCACACACAAACTCGTAGTTCAACAAAGTCCAAAAACATAATAATTTACAATAATTTTCACTTACTATGCATGTTGCTTAGTGCGACTTCTGGCTTTCCTTCCTTCAAGCCTCTTCAAATCTGCCTTGTATTCCGTTGTTGCAATGTTCCAAGCCAGTTGTCTCTGAGTGCTTCGTAATTTTTGGGAAAAACTGTACCGGTTTTTCTGCCTGACTTTTCAAAGCAAACTAACGCTTGCGAAATTTTGTCCCTTTTGGAAAGTTTTTATCGATGTTAGCATGGAGTGAGCTAAAATGGCGCTGAAAATTTGAAGTTTTGAAATGCGCTAATGACGTCTGACATATCAGGCAGAATGGCTTGCCATGACGTTCAACAAAAAAAAAAAAAAACTTTCCCACTCTGTTAAAAACGTCCTGTGTTCATCTTCATATTTTTGTTTAGCTGTGCGTTTTTTTTACCTGCCATTTTGAGAGCGAAATTGACACTAATTGTTTACTCGAATGGGTTTGCCACTTCCTGTTTTGTGGAGTTTCTTGCGCATGCGCGTTTGACGTAAATACCATAGACAAGTGAAGTAAACACGCACGCAAAAAAATTTGAAAATGGTTGACATAAATTTGAATGAATAAATTTGTTGCACTTTTTTTGAAGGAAAAATGTGGAGCGTAGGTGTTTCCTTGAGAACATGGAAGGTGCCTTTCTCATTGTTGATGAAATCGTTGATGGAGGGTAAGAATCCTGATATCTATAAAAAAATATATTGTTTTTCAACATTGGTTCAAAAATTCACATCAAATGCAAATAATTTAAATTTATTCTTTTGATAGAGTGATCCTGGAAAGTGACGCACAACAAGTCCTCCAAAAGGTCAATTATAAAGTAAGTTCTTCCTATAAAAATACCACTTTTATAATTAGCCTCTTCTTAACTTTTCTCCTATTCGACTTTCTTAAACTCTTATCTTTTCCCTGTCATCTCTGGTTGGCACCAGCTTGTGCCAGAGCCTGCCTATGGTTTTGTCCTATTTGATCACATCACTGGTAACCTCCAAGCACAAACAGACAAGAGCCAGCTGCTGTAGAAAGACAAAAACAGGGTGAGAAAGATAGATGGATGCATGGTCAAAGAGTGCCATGACTAACAAGAGTTGAAAGGTTAATATTTTTGATGAGTGTCCATGTTAGGAGTGTCTTAAGTCACATTACCAAAACAAATCTAGACCTGCTGTAAGATCAATTCCTCCATCTTAAGGCTCTAAACACATTTTTACAGTTTTATCATAATCTACAATTAACTGTAATTATAATTACAAAATAATTATACTGTATTGTTTAGTATTACCAATTAACTGTGATTATAACATACTCAATCAATTAAAATAGTAATTGAAAGACTTAACCAAATTAATCTATAATTGTGTGTAATTGCCAATTAATTTTTTATTGTGGGGACGTTGTGGTCAGGGATGCAAACATGAATGGAAATATTTTTACTGATGACTGATTTGACTAATGTGAAGATTTATTTGCAAATTTATTTCTTTATTAATTTTGTTTGTGTTGTTTTTATTCTGTCAGTTATAATGGTTTTATTTTCATTTTTATAGGTTGATGAAGGTACATTATCGGAACAAAGCGTAGCACAGGTAAAGCACATACTCACCTTACATCTTCATCAACGCTTACTCCGATTAAAAAAATTCCTGTCATCTTACTGAATGATGTCATTTTTTTGTGATTCTTCCAGGTTTTGCAGTCGGCCAAGGAGCAGATCAAATGGTCCTTACTGAAATAACAGCAAGCTCTGTCAAGGCAGTTTCAATTACCCCATCGTTTAGTGACCATTTTAATTGTTTCGATTTTGAAGGTCTATGAATAACTTGAAACTGACAAGACTGCAGCTTGGGCAAGTCACAATAGATGTGTTTACAGATGTAAAAATAAGGCATACGTAAAAATGGAACGCTATGTGGTAATGGAGGGGGTTCTGTTATGTTCTGGGGCTGGTTTGTTACATTTGGCACGGTATCTGCGAAGGGTGTGATGAAATCTCAAGACTGTCTAAGCACTGTCCGATAAGTAGGCTGAAAAAGTGCTGAAGTCTCATTGAGTTACAGAAATTGATTAGTGATTTCTTCAAAAGATTGTGCAAGTGAAGAGAATTATATTTTTGTAAAAATATTTTTATGCCTTTGGCCTGCAAATATAAAACAATGCCTTATTTTTATTAGTAAATAATCAATATTTTTTAGATATATTTATTACTTTTGTCTGTTTCAAGTTATGTCAGAGACTAATGTTGGTTGTTGTTTTTTTTACAGAAATGTAAGTTTCATGAAAAAATATTTGCATATTTTAATTGTTTATTCCTGTAAAGAAATTTTCAAATATTGTTACAAAAAGGTCAATGATTGAAGTCATTAAAGAAATGTTTGTAAAATATGTGTAATACAAAATTTCTTAATACAATATCTATATGAATGTCATTTTACTTTATGCTACCGCTAATGCAATCAGCACAAAAGGGAAAAAAAACAGCTGGTGATAAAACATTTTTATTTATATAGTAGTTTTCTAAATACTCAAGACACTTAACAAGGAAAGAGAAAACATCAATGACATTAATAGAAAATACAAATAACTTTAAAAAGAAAAAAAAAGACAATGTCAGTAGGATTTTTGATATTTTAACAGAAATATAACAGAGCTACATACATGATCCATCATGAAACTTCATCAAACTAACCTGGATCTCATAGCCGTCAGATCCAACTACAGATGTATACTATCTGGAATTATTTAGCAAACTAGCTGCTAAATTAAACTAACCTGGTAGTTTTTCTATTTGTAATAAGCCTTTTTGGGGCAGTGTGTGGGTCCTGAGCTACAGAAAAACGCCCCCCTCCCCAAACATAACGTTCCAAATGCGATTGTAATGTGGGCCCAAACTGGCTCAAGTGCACAGTCACAACAACACGAGCTGGTACAGGGGGCTGGAAAAGTACAATGTTTATTAAATAAGTGTATCAAGTAACAAACTTGTCTTACAGTGCTTTAATTTGATAGGTAACATACTGTACGTTTTTGGACTTTAAGTACAAGCCACTTGCCAAATGTGACTATCATGCAGGCATCTTGAAATAAATGTACATCTTATATAAAAGATGTAGTGAGGCAAATTAGTCTGTAAAGTATCTTTGAAACAGCAGTTTTTTAAAATATTTATCTATGGGTAAGACTAGTACTCTCCATTAAGTAGTCCTGATATGCATAATGTACATTATTGTATATTGTGGCACCATGTCAAATAGTATAACAAGATGGTTTAGTAACATTGTTCCAATTGTAGAAGTTTTGCTTAAAAAGAAAAAAATGGGGAAAATCTGTTGACCTGCTTAATTTTGAAATTATTGTTTTAATAGGTAATGAATGGAATAATTAAGTCTGAATAATAGTTATCAGAAGAATAATTTCAGAAGGTGAGGAGAGTCGTTAATGAAATACAGATGTTAACTTAAAAGTAGTATGGGGCAAAATGTAAAAAAAAATCCAAATTACTCAATAATTTTTTCAACTAATTTGTTTTACGTTCCCACACGTGTGTCCCAAAAGGGGCTGAATCTGGCGTTGATGTCCTCAGTCCGGAAAAGTAGGGGGGGGAGAGGGGGACGAAGAGTAAGTGTTGTGTTGGATGAGCTATGAGGAAGGACAGTATGCTGGTTCCTGAAATTTTATTGATTGTAGAGTGAGCGCTGCTCCCAGGGCATAGCCTGGATGGTGCGTGGCACGGGTGAAGGCTTGAGCGTTGTTGCTCCGTTTGGATGGAGGGAGTGGCCAATGGGGTTGATAGTGGTGAGGGGGCGCTGGGGGGTCAGAGAGAAAGTGTCCTGGTGCTTCGGCTGTGGAAGGTGGCAAAGGTAAGGGAGGGAGGAAGGACAATACCATTTCAGTAAGTTCAGGGCAATAATTGAAAAACAATAATATCGCAACTTAATGTACAGTGCTAATTTACTACTATTTAGTCAAATAGGTTGATTTCAAACATGCAGTCAAATAATAACCTGAGTAGTTTTAATTTAATTTGTATATAAACTGATAATATTACAACATGCCTTGAAATCTGCTACTATTTCAAATAAGAATTTATAAAACACTAACATGCCAAAAGTTACCCAGCAACAGGTATGGATTAATTGCTTTATTTTTTATAGCACGGTAATTTGCAATGTAATTAATTCATCTAATTATTGAGTTAGAGTGAGTACATCAACATATTTAAAAATGAAATCACCGTATTTTAAATGACAAATAAATGAAATAAACCAACAAGCTAAAACAAGTTTTTTTGGACAATGGACACTTTTCTGAAAAGTTTTTCTCAAAACCATGAGCTTATACAATGCTTCTCCAGTGTAACATGGCTCATACTAAATCCAAAAGTCATTAAGTTCTTATTGCAGCTCAACAGGGATAAAAATGGTTTCAATTTGATTAACTGGTTAATGAAGTATTCATTCCCTGGCAGCAGATGCCCTGATGCAAATGCTAGTAGCTGTCAGGTTGCTTCCAGTCAGTACAAACCACCAAGTTACTCGTGGCCAGGTTCATGTTTTTAAATCTTCAGTACATCTAAACTCTTTTTCTCCTGATGTTAGTAGGTAGATAACGAAAAGCTGCTAGTTAGCATATAAGACGGTGGTTTTCTCTCCTACCATGAGATTGGCGCTCAGCCTAGTGTATCCCAAGCTCATCTCCTTTACCTCAGGCACCAGGGGCTGAAGAAGAGAGTAAGAAGATGTTGCTGTAGTGCTGGAGGAGGAGATGTGTTTGGAGGAGGTTGAGCTCCTCATATTTGGCTGGTTGCTCTGGGACGACACAGTGCTGGCCCGGCCCTGTTGGCAAAACCACGTTTATCAGTGAGCTAGCCCCAATAACCAACTTGGTATGTGTTCCCTACCTGGTGGGGGTCAGGGACAGACTGGCTGGTCACGCCACCACCCTGGCCTCCTTGGGACATAGGAGAAACGCAGTGGGAGGGCAGAGGTTCCTGTTGATTGTGTCCTCCATGTTGTGATTGCATTATGGAGGAGGCATTGTTCTGCTGTTGCTGTTGCCGCTGCTGCTGACGACGAGGTGTGGCCGCAAAATTGCGCCGACTGCCAGACTGCGTGAAAGGAGAGAGGAGACTTCCTTCACCACCCGTCAAGAAGAAGCATAAATCACGCCGTAGCATCATTTTACGCAGACCCACCTGGCTGGGTGTTGCAGCAGTACAACGATGTTGCGCTAGCTCTAGCATTGTCCTGTAACTCTTGGAGCAGGAAGGACAGTCAAAACGGTTGGGCCCATCGTCGTGGATCCTCTGGTGGTTGCGGAGATACCGTGCCAAACGGAAAGCCTTCCCACAACGATCGCACATGTAGCGCTTCTGACCGTGAATTCGCATATGGTTACGCAAAGACATATAGTTGGTGTAGGGCTTGCTGCAAAAGTCGCATCTGTATTGTGTAAAGAAAAAAAATATATGTTAAATGTTAGAGATGATTAGCAGATTTTTTTATGAAAAGGCATTTTTTATTGATATGACACGTTATCACAATACATCCTGATATTGATATATTAGGACTGCGCAATATATCAATATTGCCATTGTGACCCCATTGATTATTTTATAGCCACAATTTTTCAGAATTTACCAAGAGAATTGTCACTTGGTCATTAATTCGTGTTATTATCAACTTTCAAAATCAAGAATACCTGAAGTCTCCAGTCTTATGAGTGAGCTTGTGGTTAAGCAAGGAGCTGGCGTGTTTGTAGGCGCAGTTACACAAGTCACAGACATACGGCCTTTCATCTGAATCCATATCATCTGACGCGGATGTTGCTGGTACTGGTGCTCTTGATTCTAAGGAAAGACTGGAATTGGAGAGGGAGGCTGTAGAGAGACTGGAGCTTGACAGTGCGGCTGACGACGAAGGGAGTTGATCACACCAGTTGATGGTCGAACTCGACTGTCACAAAAGATTAAAATTGTTTCAAATATATTATTACAGTGTTTTCCAACCTTTAAGCAAGTGCATCACATTTTACATAAGATCTCACACGACATCACACACCAGCCCTCTTTTCTGCCAAAACAAGAAAGACAAATCTCTGTCTTCTTTACTAAACAAATTCCATCAGGAAAAAAAACAAAGATGGAAAATGGAGATTAAACAGTATTTATCTTATCCTACCAAATCATTTCATGCTGACCCAGTGGCATTGTGGAAAACACACATGGAAGATTTGTCTCAAGCTTAACTCAGAGACGGTAAACTTTCCTGCAAGGAAAATTTTGGGACTGACTTCCCTTTTAACTGACATCTTTACAAACTAAATCAAAATTCAAGTTATTACCGCTTTTAAAAAGTCAAAAAATAATATAATTTGTCAAATGTTACACAAAAAATTGTCACGGTCTAAAAATAATAAAATCCGTATCTGTCGGGCCCTAAATAACACGCACACCTTACCTTATAAAAATGCCGGTTCTCATATTTATTAATATAACTGCAGCCTGGCATTACAAAAATATTTAGAAAAGACCCCCTACGCTCTTGTCAAGTCTCGTTTTGTTTCTTTAAGCTCACAGTGCACAACCTTGTAGGCAATAGAAGCTTAAATCAAAATCATTTGGCTCGCATCTAACCACTCAAGGCACAATTTCACACTTATTTTACTCTCACAATAATGCGCCACCTTGTTATGCATTGGCGCTATAGCCAACAACGTCCGTCTTAAATGCTAGCAATAGCTTGTCTCGATGTTTTTGCACATTTGATAGCCGCAACCATATTCCGCACCGGCTGCAGTATAAATTTATATGCAACCGGACATGTTGCTTTAAATGATGCGGGATGTCTCCAACTTATAACCACCATCAACATAAAATTAAACCACTAAATATTGTTGTAAAGAGTCAATTAGGCCACAAGCCGCTCCGGTGCCTTAGCAGAACCTGAAGAAGATGCCCACACAAACCACAATGTATACTTTGTCAGATTGACGTGAGACTCACAAACGATAAATACACTCTAATATTGGTATTCCCGAGAAAGAAATGTATTTTTTTTTTTGATGACATGACGAGTTAGTCTGATTCGTTCGCGAACATTTTAGGCAGGGGGTTTCTTACGTCGTGTGGGTCCTTTTTCCAGAATAATTGGGAGCAATGGCCGAAAGACTCTGTCGATGTCACATAATTCACTCCATTTCTGTCAGGAAAATCTCCATGCGAACTGCCGGTACTAGTCCTAGCATACATCGTTGGTATGGGGTTCTTTGTATTTTGTGAATTAGAATCCAAACCGCTTTGTCAGGATCTGTGTAAAGAAAAATATTTCTTCTTTGTCAGAAGCGTTTTGGCGGTGGGCAAGTGAAACAATACAGCCCACTACTGCCCTCTGTTGGACTGGAGTATAATAAAACGAAAAATGAAATTAATTTAGACTGTAATCCAGGCAACGTATTTCCTTGTCAATTCACAAATTATAGTTATTAGTATTTTAACACTTTCATGTTTTTTTTGTCAAGGTACTTTGGAAAGACACATTTTGCTGTCATCATACATTGATGAGCGAGAGAGAGAGAGAGAGAGAGAGAGAGAGAGAGAGAGAGAGAGAGAGAGAGAGAGAGAGAGAGAGAGAGAGAGAGAGAGAGAGAGAGAGAGAGAGAGAGAGAGAGAGTCACAAAAATCATAACTTTTCAAGGTGAAAATGATATTTAGTGTACATTTATTTTCATCAAATTTCAAAACAGAGCTAATTTGACCCGCACAATATTTCAAGTGTACTTCCGGAGGTCTTGCTAGTTTTGTCAATATCTTGTGTCCCCATTTTTGTCTATTGTTTTATATTAGGCAAAATAATCCCCCTCTCTACCGCCATATTGGAACGGATGAATTTCACCCATTGACAGATTGCTTGCCTATGGATGAAAACATTTTTTTCATTATTATACAGTGTTTCACAAAGACAGTGGTAAATAATAAGATCTTGCTTTTCAACAGCACCATTTTTGTCCTTTCATCGTTACAACACAATAAAATAATTGACATTCGTTTATGAACACATACTGTACCGCTAGATCTGTTTAAACATCATAGTTAGTTACTGAGGCTTTATAGAGTTAACATTTAATCTCCAGGATTGAGGGGTTATGGTCAAGAATGGCCAAAATGATTTTGTCCATGTATTTTCTCAAACGCAGGTTGTTCTCCTCCTGTGATTTCAAAGCATCAACCAGCTGAAAAAGAAAGTGTTATTTTAAAATCAATATGAATAGCAGTCACAGAAAGGAAGAAAGTAAACAAACCTCATCCCGTGAAGCATTGTCAATCTCAGCAGCCAGACACTGAACCTTTGAGTGGTTGGAAAACAAGCTCTTGGCCTCATACAAACTCAGACTTAGAATCTGAGCATTCAAGTCATCATTCTGATCTCGCAATTTATGGTTCTCCTGTGGAAGCACATGATCACAGTTTATTTGGATTGAAATTGTCGAAATAAAAGCAGAATGTGTGTTTGTGTAGGAACCTGTTTCAATTTTTTGACTTCCTGTTCCATTTCCATTTCTCGAGGCTTGGTATTGTGCTCAGAAAGACCTTTGCTCTTTCCTGGATACTCCATTTCCATCCTAAACAGCTGCAAGTAGTCCAGTTCTCTGCGGAGATCATCAACCAACTGTAGGGTGTATTTAAAATTATCTTAGATACTTGAAATGTCTGTGAGGAAATTTTCTATTAGATGGCTGCTTACTTCTTGCATGGCCTCCTTTTCCTTATGAAATTCTCGCCGATTGTGCCAAAGTTTGTCAATTATTTTTCGATAGAGGTCCGTCTCGTCTTTTAACCTCAGGCTTGTGTCCTCCAGCTTGTCCATCTTCTTCTGCTTCTCCTAAACAATTTGACCAAGGGAAATAAATAACTGTCTAAATAATTGTCATTTGAGGATGAAACAATATTCCATCCATCCATCCATCCATCCATCCATCCATCCATCCATCCATCCATCCATCCATCCATCCATCCATCCATCCATCCATCCATCCATCCATCCATCCATCCATCCATCCATCCATCCATCCATCCATCCATCCATCCATCCATCCATCCATCCATCCATCCATCCATCCATCCATCCATCCATCCATCCATCCATCCATCCATCCATCCATCCATCCATCCATCCATCCATCCATCCATCCATCCATCCATCCATCCATCCATCCATCCATCCATCCATCCATCCACCTGGTCCAGTTTCTCTGCCTGAGACTTGAGCCTGTGTACATTTGTCTTCATTTCTCCATTCTCTTCTTCTAACTGTTGTATCCTGTATGTCAAAAATTACAGGCCAGTCCATTACCCTACATATTATTTATTATTTGTGTGTCAATTGTCAGTATTTTTTTTTACCTGTTGCACAAAAAGTTAATCTCTGTGTTTCTTTCACTCTCCATCTTGCAGTAAACTTTGCAGTGTCTCTTGGACTCCTCTTCCAAACTCTGATCTGCCTTTGTCTCGACATCCTTCATCTGCTCCTCTAGTTCATGCACACTGTGGTAAACACAAACACATGAAATTATGTTTCTAAGAAGATTTATTGCACATAAATCATGATTTATGGCAACAATTTGAGCCTGGAAAAAAAAAAGATCCATTTATAACCCATGAGTGGTTGATTTTTCATTTTACAGTTGTCTGAGAGTTCATGTTAAAACTGATGTAAGAGGTGCATCAGTGATTCCAACAAATTTATAAAATGTGATGGGCAACCTACCGATGGACAAGTTGTGTGTTTTCCTGTTTAAGTTTAGACTTAAGCTCCCCATTCGTCAGACTGTCGCTCTCCAGCTCTGTCACCTTCTTCTCAAGGTAACTCACCTGGAGGACATTTCAGTATTACACCAAATAGTCATACTTCAAAAATCAAGTACAAGTGAAATTTAACGTACAATAATATGAGAGAGAGGACAAACTTAACTACCACTTAATTCGTGAAAACTCAAAAAAAAAAATTGTGTACGTCAATACCTTCTCTGTAATATTAAGTTCACAGGAAGCAATGCTCTCCGCGAATAAATCCTCAGTGCTGCTTCCCTGACTGGAATCAAGCACGTTGTGGTTGGCCTGAAACAGTTGGCTAGAGGGAAGACAAGACATCAAAAATATCGATTATTTTTACTTTTAGATACTTTGTTATCTGTAACATATTCCAGGAGGAGTCAAGTTTTTCATTTGAGTTTAAAAAGAATTCCAGAACAGCATATTATACATTCGTTAGGATAAAATGACTCACTGTCCGAAAGCTGTGCTGGATATACTTCTGCTGGGGCTGAAACACAAGAAAAGAAAGAAATTTTAATGCAAATTATATTATCTACATAATTATATTAATCACTTTTTGTCAGTTTGTCTCTCTATCCATGGATGGATGGAGAGTGCAGCTTAGAAGCAACATTGGTCTTAGTAATAATTTAGGAAATTAAATAACTAACCCTAAAAATTGTCTGTGTACTTTGTTTTAGTACGTGTGCATATACTTACCTGCTCGCTTTAATGTTCCGAAGGCGAGCATCCAAATCATTGAGCAGATTCACTTTCTTGCAGCACTGAGAACAGTTAATATCCAAGTATTCACTGGTATACAGTTGTCGCATTTTCTGAGTTGTGTGTCCCCCACTGTTGTTACAAAGATACAAAATTATTTGCAATAAATGAGAAAAGAGTACTTGTAGAGTACTTCAGGGACAAATGAGACTAGTCAACACTGGTCAGTTAACCCTCTATACTACTCAATTGCTATATATTCTGTCTTTATTCATAAAAAAAAAAAGTGAATGTTTTCTTTTTAAGTACCAACCTCGGTGGAAGGGAGGATCCCAAATTGGAGAAGCATTCGGGTTGGGGGTCGTTTTCAAGCCTTGGACTGCCTCCAGAATAGTCTACATCCTTCCGTTCACCATAGTCTTCAAATTTTTCCTCCCTGAAGTTTAGAGAGTCAGAGTCAGAAAAACTAAGGTTGTTCTGCTCGTACTGCAAGGCATGATGGAAACCAGGGCTGCCCAAGACTAATCTTATAAATTGCTGGACCACCTACAGCAGACACCTAAAAGCAAGATCTTAAAGATAGGTTGGGACGATAGGCAAACTAAAATCAGTGTCCTGGAGGAGGTCAAGATTCTCAGTATCACCACAACTATTTTTCAGCACCAGCTACGATGGACAGATGAAATTCTGTATGGCCAATTGAAGGAAGGATATCGCACTCAAGGGGGACAGAAAAAGCGATACAAGGACAATATCAAAACTCATCTATAAATAAATAAATAAATAAAAAAATAAATAAATAAATAAATAAATAAAAAAGTGTCGCATTGTTATTTGCTTTCACCAGTCATCAACATACGCAACACAATGCGTCCTGTCCGAGAGGCTTTATGGAAGATAAATTGTTTATGCACTCATATATATTCAATTGAAATTGGTAATTTGACTTACATTTCCCCTGAAATCCACGTATGGGGTAGCACCTCTGCCGCCGAAAAGGTGGCGCTTTAAACGGCCACACTCAGCTGAAGGGTCGGTGTTCTCGCTGGAAGTCCGGTGCGCCCAATCTTTCCGACAAGCCGACCTCCAGGCGTTGTGATGCGGCAGGAGGCTCGCCCCTGACCGCGTCAGTGAAGAGACTCGCTCCGGACCGCCTGCAAAACACAGCGTGACATTTATTGTCTGCAGAAACGTTTGAAACAAATTTATCACCGTACATTATCCTCTTTTAATAATATTCAGTGTACAGCGCATCTTACCTTGTCTCCTTGGACCTATTCTAAGATATGTCCAACAAACGATTCACCTGGATGGCATGACGCCTTCGAAACCCCCTCTGAAACAGAACCAACCTCCGATGTGAGTTGGTTGTGCACAATTGATCGATCAACACAATTGGCGTTTCCATCTGACTCACCAGTGGCGTCAAAGCAGCGGTACTGTTGCGGCTGCTGAAGACTGAAATTCTCAGGAAAATGGCGATGGTGTAGGAATAGGAGCAATGTCAAAAGACGAGGATCTCATGGAGCGCACACCAGCAATCGGAAGAAAACCACTGGGTACCCGAATGATTTGTCATTAAAATGCAGTGCTGTGCAGATCGATACAAGTATTGATAAAATCGATATTAACGTGAGTATAGATATCGCGTCAATAACAGACGATATAGATCCTTGACATTTACATACATATGATTGATAATGATCATTAATCTTCCTGCCTAGACCAGATATGCCCCCCCCCCCCAAAAAAATAAAAAATAAAAACATGAAATAAAAACACTGCAGGGTTTTATTGGGGTGAAAAATGTACACAAAACATTCATGGAAAAATGGCATTAAATGAAATTGATCTACATTTTTAAAGAATATATATACATTTAAAAACAGATTTGTTTCTGTACCCTAAAGATTGTTTTGAGATCAAATGAAAATTCTGACATTAAAACATTTGAGCGTAATTACTGTAAACCCATCTGGTTAAATACAGTGAGGACATAATTGTAAACCAGTTTTAAATCATCAGCCTTGGTTCCAGAAGAGAATCCCATCGCTCTGTTACCTGTGGACATAGCGTTAAATAATGACTTACACACAAAAAAAATGTATATCCTCCTTCAATTATGTTAACTTAACACATTTTATTTCCTAAAATAAAAAATAATATGGCAGCATGGTGTTCAACACCTTACCATTTTTTTAAACACATTTATACAGTATATTAAGATTACCCTGGATCCTCTGGACACAGCATATTCCACAATCTCTGATCCGTCTGGATTCTGATAGACCAGGTCAAACTTGCCGGGCTCAGAAGGGGCTGGGAAAAGAATATATATTGGTTTGGGATTTAATATTTGTACGTGTTGTCCTGAAAAATCATTGGCACAGCCTTTGATTTAAGAAACTATACATAAAGTGGCACATGTGTAGTAAAAATCTTTCTTGAATGAAAAAAAATGTCATGGAGGTCTTTCAGTATGATTGTGGTTTTAGACGACACACGACATGATGCTTTGAATTTTGTTGTGTCATCAAGTGAGTCTTACCTTGCGTAGCAGAAAGCAATTCCAGCTCGATTTGTTTTGTTATTGGGTCTAAGCTCATAATCATACCCTCCTAAAATGCAAAGCGAGATCATTTGAATAAATTATGAAAAACATTCTCAAATAACATCTTCGATTTGGTTCTGTCTTTAATTTGCATAATTACACACCTTATATTCCGACACCTCAGGTGTATAATTTTCAGTAAGCTCCAGCAACTGTGAACAAAAAACAAATATGTGGAAATTTTGGTCTACTTTTCCTAAACTGGTCAAACACAATCAGGGAACACCGCTCTAGTTCTATGAATTAAAAACTAACTATTAGAGTTTACATTGTCACAACACTTAATTTAATACACAATGTCTATTGGCTAGCTCTTTATGCACAATGGGAGAGAAATTAACATTATAGCACAGTCACAACATAAAAAACAAAACAATCATATTTAGCTAAGAAAATAAAATTACCTTAAATGCAATCTTTTGTCCCACTTGTGGAGGGGCGGCAAGAAGGGGCATAGCACTGTAATCTTTTGGTGTACTTTCAGCTCCATTCTACAAAACACAAGTTGCCAGTAGTAAAATTAAGACTTGGAATCAAACAGCACTTGCAAATTAATTTGTATAGAACTGGTAACAAACATACTACTTGATGAACATTATTTTTTGTTGATGATGGTAATTACTCACACTGAGACTTTGTTGTTGCGTAGGCTGGAGAGTAACCAGATCTGGATTCTCTCCAAAACTGTTTATGTCACAAGACTTCTGAGACATTGGGATTTGGTCAGTTTGGGATACTGACTCACTTAAATGTTTTTTCTGTGCACTGTTTGAGAGTTTAGAATGGGAATTATGATTCAATCCTAATTTGTTATTGGTTAAATCATTTTTATGCTTGTTAGCCACAGTGTCGTTCTGATCTGAGGAGTCTGTATCTGATGAGGAGGACGAGGAACATTTCTTGGCAGGACGGGGACTTGAAGGTAGTTTGGAAGGAGGAGAAACTTTTGCAAGAACAGAGTCTGTTTTGGTTCCAGCTGTATTGGAGACTTCATCCTGCACACAACTGGAATCTGATGGGGTATTTCGCGATTTTGATTTGTGTGATATTTTCATCTTCTTGGAGTTTTTTTTACTTTTGTGATTTTGAGGAGGAGAAAATGCTTGCTGGGAGGTTGCAGTCAGACCATTTGCCTCTGCTTTCTTCTTTTTCTTCTTTAAGGGTTTATAGTTGTGATCACCATTTGTCTCCACACTAGGTGTCTTATTGGTGTCCACTTCCAAACTATCCTTACACTTTTTCTTCCTTTTCTTTTCAATCAATTCCACACAAGTTATGTTTTCACCATTATGATCGGGTTTATGTTTCTGTCTCTTGTTTTCACCATTATGATCGGGTTTCTGTTTCTGTCTCTTTTTGCCGTTTTCACTTGATTCATTTGAGTGCTGGCCGTGTCCATTTAGGTCCACCTTCACTCTATAAAATGGAAACATTGTTAATGACAACTTTAAAAGACCAATTTGAAAGAAAACAAAGACTCACCTGAGGCTGTCGTTATCCCGTACAACATGAATACTTTCCGTGTGTAGTAGATAGCAATCATCTATAAAGAGGTTGACAATACTTTGGCGACTTAACTCAAACTTATCTCTGATGATGCTCTCCAGATCGGCGACCATGCGACACGTGTTTAAATCCACAAGAAGCCAGCACATTCGACAATCCACAACTACCGGTGGAGGATAGTCAAAGTGTAAACGTACACGAATTTGGTTTCTGCACTGAGTAGCCATGTCGGTTGTGGTTCTGTTTAGGTTACGTTCAACGATGGATATGAGCTCATTTCTCTCAATTCTATTAATCCTTGATCGCTAAATCCCGCCGGTGTTCTGGACCGGATATGTCCTTCGGTTCGATTGGCCCTGTTCAAATATTCGCACTTCCACCTTGCGCCCCTCAATCGCGCGTCGGGTGTCCAAATTCTTCGAAGTGAGTCGTAACCGCGTCCATTTTGCGGTCTTGTTCCACGCTTCGTCTGAGTCTACATCAATGGCCCCTCGGTTTAAGTGCGTTACCCACAATTCGTTGCGTCCTTGACCAAAATTGCGAGAAACACTCGACATTTGGTAAAGTACTACATCCACTACATCCCTACTGAAATTTAAAATTACATTTTAAGCGGCAATAGACAAAACAAATACCGGTTTTGTTCGTTTTTGTTTTAAAATTCTTGAATCTTGACTAAGGCAGATCCAACATGGCGGCATATTGATGACGTAACACGCACTGTCTAAATTCCAATCCACACTTTTGTAAAAGTTAAGTTAAAGTCCCAATGATTGTCACACACATCTGGGTGTGGCGAAATTTGTCTCTGCATTTAACCCATCCCCGAAGGGAGCAGTGGGCAGCAGCGGTGCCGCGCCCGGGAATCATTTGGTGATCTTATGTATAGTGTGCAAGCGAGTATTTGGACACGGCCGAAGAAGAAATAGTAGAAGAAGAAAATGAAGAGTCAGCTGATGATGTGTTCTCACGTGATTTTACATGATTTATTTAAAGAAGAAAACCACTGTACGAGTATCTTATCAAAGAGGCGAAGCTCAAATGGATCAGTGCCGAGCAGCGTTAGTTTTCCTTTTTTTTGCCATTATTGCCAGCAAAGGTAGGCTCTCTGTTTATTACAATTATTGTTTAACACTATTATTAGTATCTGTTTCAACCAAGTTTTCTGTCGATTTTTTTTCTCATGAATATCTCGAATCGCTAACTCAACTTTCTGTACTTTAACCATAGCTGTACATAAAGTCAATTAAAATCGCCTTATAAAAAGAACGACATATTATCAATATGTAAAAACATTTAAAAAATTAAATTGATAACAAAAAGAGGAAACATCATAGAACACTGCCAAATAAGGTGGCCAAATTGGTGTTGGCGCATGATGCTGAGTCAAAAGCCAAATAAAAATGTCTGCACATGCATGCACGCACACACACACACACACATTGATGGGATAATCAATGCAATTGATTATAAAAAATATATTGTGACAGCTCTAGTGTTGTAAAGCGTTCAAATTTAAACAATAAAAAGTGATCTGAATTGAAGAAATTGTTAGCTTTTATTACGCTGTATGTTGGGGGCCCCAGAAAATCTCAGGGCCCTAGGCAACTGCATTTTTTCCTAATAGTAAGTTTGACAAATACAGTTATTTAGGTCAACATATAACTTCTTAAAATATTCTTATTTAATTGTTTGCAGGGCATTCCACTCCACTGGCAGGTAGAGAAACCTGGGACTACCTGGAAGTTCGAGATGGGGCCCACATGTTCTGGTGGCTTTACTATGCCGACAGCCAGTTTGTAAAATATCAAGAATTTCCTCTGATCATGTGGCTGCAGGTATGACATATGTATCTGCCCAATGCTGTTTTGGCATTTAAGCTGTTGGAAACTCCTGGACTTGATACTAAATGGAATAATCATCTCGATGATCCAAAGCCACGGAATGTAAAATTGAGACACTCCATATCACGGAATGCTGGACAAATCAATCGAACTCATCATCTCTGTACAAATTCATTCCAAAATATTGATTACTGCTGAAAATTGCGGCATTTGTTGAGAATTCCTATAAACATGAGCTTTATGTGTGTTTAGGGTGGACCCGGAGGTTCAGGAAGTGGCTTTGGCAACTTTGGAGAGATTGGACCTTTGAATACTGACTTAAAGCCCAGAAAGACCAGTTGGGTAAGATGGTTGCACCTAAAATTTTGGATTATTTTTTTTTTTTTACAACTGTTTTAGAAGACAAGTGTCATTGATTTATTTATTGATTGATTTAAATATATCTAAGTAAAATTCTATTTCTAATATTAACGATTGGGTATTGTATATGCTATTTTTTTTGTTTTTTCCAGGTAAAGGCAGCCAATGTGCTATTTGTAGACAACCCAGTGGGCTCTGGGTTCAGCTACACAGACAAGCCAGATCGCTACGCTACAGATGTTGCCACCGTGGCTTCAGACATGTTGACCTTATTAAAACACTTTTTTGCCAAGCTGGATGAGTTTCAGGTATGGCTTCTCAATACAAATCTACTCAAATTGATTTTGATGGTATTTCAATTAAGCCTGACTTTCTCCATCCAGACTGTACCCTTCTATATATTTTCTGAATCATATGGAGGAAAAATGGCAGCTGCCATTTCCCTTGAACTTGTGAAGGTGAGTCATTTTTCATTCGACTTGAATTATTCTCATGTCTAACTTTCAAAATATAGAAAAAATCTTCAAAACCATCTTGTCGCTCAACCATGCAATGACATATATTGTGAGTTTAATTTTTGTTGTTATTTGATAATTCAGGCAATAGAACAAGGAGAACTCAAATGTAAATTTGCTGGAGTGGCACTTGGAGACTCATGGATCTCACCAGTGGGTTGGTATCAGTCAGCTTTGTATTTTGGACTTGTATATAGTGTAACTTCTATATAAATGCTACATTACAGGATGAACTAGTCATTTTATGGTTGTTAAAACCATAATAACTTCTTTATTTATATACTTTGGTTAGCATGAAAGATCTTTTTGCTTCATCCACAGACTCTGTTATGACATGGGGACCTTACCTATATGCTACTGTAAGTTATAAAAATGGCATCTTTTTTTTTTTTCCTGAAACTTGTTTTGAGTTTCTATTGGGCTGTGATCTTTTGGCAGTCATTGCTTGACAATCAAGGTTTGGATGAGGTCAACAGTGCAGCAGAGGCGGTGAAACGTGCTGTGGAAGAGCAGCTGTTTCAGAAAGCCACAGAGTTGTGGTCTGTGGTCGAGACGGTGGTTGAGCAGGTTGGTATGGCTAAAGAATTTATGCCCATTTTTAATTAGAAATATGGCGTCACCCTCTCCCTTCATGTCAGGGACCCATCATAATTTGTCCATTCAAAATCGTTCATCATCACATTAATGATAATGTCAATAATGTCATATATCAGCATATGTATATCAAAATATATGTGTAAGTGTTCAGAGAGGCTTTTTGTAAACTGAATTGTTAATAATATAATAATAATATATAATGGATTGTCATTTCCAATCTCTTTTCTCTTAGAACACCAACGGAGTAAACTTCTATAATATTCTCTCTCAGACGTCAGAAGACAATGTGGTCTCTTCAGCAGGAAATAACTTAATATGTAAGGGTTTTTTTTACTTTCTGAATGCATTCTAGGATTAACACCCCGCTTTTTGATCATGAAGAATGGTCGCTACACATGCATTCAAAATTATTGCCTGTTGCTCATACCTTGTTGGAGATGGAAGAATATCCAACATGGAGGCAAGCATGGACACAGATTATTGGCCAGAACCTCCCTGCAAAATCCCTGTTAATTAAAAGACATGTCCAGAAGAGGTTACACTTTGCCAAAAAACACATCAATTGACCTAAGGAGAAATTGAATAATATTTTAGCATTAATCCATTTGACCATTTGTTTTTTTTCCAGCTATTCAGGCTTCAAGGCATATTCGTCCACTGCAAGAACAATCACTAAGTGAGCTGATGAATGGACCTATTAGAGAGAAACTGCACATTATTCCTGAGAACGTCACCTGGGGAGGTATTTATATAATTCAATAATTCACATTTATATCCGTCGATCGAGGCACCTGCCTTTTAATTCCTCCTTCCCTCGGGAGATGTTGCGACTTCATTCGACCTGCTGCCGTTTTCATCATGTTGTTTGGTAGTACATAGATTACAACCAAAATGGTGTACTATAATAAATCCAGAGAATCTGTCTTTTTTTTTCTCAATTTATTATGAGCCCACACCCTCAACACACCATCTCACCCCTTATTTTTTTCTGTACTTTGCAGGCCAAGCAGAGGAGGTCTTCACCTACATGGCGGGGGATTTTATGAAACCTGTGGTGGACATTGTAGACCAACTGCTGACTGCTGGAGTTAACGTTACTATTTACAATGGACAGTTAGACCTTATTGTGGACACTCTAGGTATTGTATTTCAATTTTTTCCTTTTAGGCCGGAGGATAAAATAAAATGTCTGCTAAATGTATGGACTTTTCCATTCAGGTCAGGAGCTGTGGGTGCAGAAGCTCAAGTGGAGGGGTCTACCTGGTTTTAATAAATTGAAGTGGACCGCCTTGGAAGACCCCGCTGCGCTTGGTGTTACTCGAGCTTTCTACAAGACTCATAAGAATTTTGCTTTTTATTGGATCCTCAGAGCTGGTCACATGGTAAGAATTTACAGTATAATTGGAATACAGATGCAACTGATTTTGAGGACTAAGAATAGAAAAAATAAAAGAACAAAACAAGAACAAACAAAAAAAACACATGAGGTAGAATCATATTTTTCTTTATATTTTAGAGGTTGTCTTTTTCGAAAAACGCTTTGCATTTAAAGAGTTAATTGTGCAATATAAGTTAGGGTTAGACCAACCGTAATATTTTCCAAGAACTATGTTGTGACATAAAAATTTTATTGCAATTTTAAATTTATCCTTTCACAGATTCCATCAGATCAGGGACCAATGGCTTTACAGATGATGAAGATGATCACCAAGCAAGTCTGATGATGGTGCTTTCTGAAGCCTTCTGGAAAGGCTTTTGTTTCTAATCTTATATTTTAAAAAAAATACTCTTTTAAAAAGTCCATTTTTAATGTCCAATTTCACAATAAAAATTAATATTTGAAAATTGTTTAGTCATACATTATTTATGATTTGTTACATAGACAAAAACACATTGATCAAGCTAATTTAAATAGCATGCATGTGAAAGTACAATAGCTAATAACCAGTGTTGGGACTTTGTAACGCTGTTATAGATTTCCAGTAACAGATAATCGACTCAATTACTAAGTTAATTGCTATAACACTGTTACCGTTACGAACAGTGGAATGTGGCAAGTTACTTTTGCTGCTTGGGACGCAACGCAAAAACGTTTCCGCCTCTCCGTGGACTAACTTTTGACTCGCTCATGGATATTAATTAAATTAGTCAGTCTATATGCTGGGTCAGAGGGAACAGAAGTATTTATGAACGGGGAAAGCAGTGACTGCAGCCAAAGCTATACCCAAACTGTCTCCAACGCTGGCTGCAGCCATGGCAAACTCCCTCTGTCTGTCTTCAGTCTAAGGAGAGAGAAAAGAAAAAAAAAAAAAAAAAAGATGAACTTGGCCGACCTGTATGATGCCTAAAACAAGGAACATGAGAGCGTACTGGCAGTTCATGATGATTAGAACATCCCTACCAAAGTTGTAAAATGGGAAAATATATTATCGCCTGGGTTGAATTGTATTTGACTGTACAGACTGGTTAATAAAAAACATGTTTTTAAATAAAAAAGTGATCAAATAATTCTGACCTCTTTGCTGATGAAGTAGAAAGTGTTCACATATGCAGTTCCACCAAGTAGACCTTCATAGAAGATGATCACAAACACCAACCAGGCATTGGGCAGGAATTGGTAATACACTTCCAACAAGACCAGCACTGCATTCAACACCTGTGGAGTATAGAGTCATTTTATTTGTGCTTGTGTTGATACCAGCAACTTTTTAAAAAAAAATTATTTAGATACAGCTTACCTGTAGTAAAGCAAGAATCCAGAGTTTTCTGATCTTCATACAGCAAAGCGACGATCGAGAGATAAACACACCAACCTGATACAATGTCTGATACCTAAGAGAAAAATAACCATATTGATATTTTTGCATTAAAAACTTCCAATGTACACTAAAAATAAAATAAATATGGCGCTCTATGGAGATTGATGAGATGAATGGTAATGGTTACTCACCAGCGATACTGCTCTGCATGGGTCAGGAAAAAGTTTCGGAAATACAGAAGCTCCATCTGGAAAAACAGAGGTAATACTTCACATAAAAAAAATTGCCATATCCTATTCGACAAAATAAATATGGTAATAAATAATTACACTTACCAAACCCTGGTTAATGAAGTATTCCGCATAATAGACTAATCCCAAGGCAGAGACAAATGGTATCAAGACCTGAAGAAGTTGTGAGGAAAATGAGTGAAGCAGTGAAATCTTGATAATGACAAATGGCTATAAAAATCTACACATAATATGCATACATACCCAAAAGCTAACATTGTTTTTTTAATATCACAACATGGCAAGGGTGTAGAGACACTGCTGGACTTACTTTGATGATGTGGAATTTTTCGGTGAGCGTGAGAAGTCCAGATCTCCTGTCCTCTGTTACATTGAAAGAGAAACCTAACAATATGGTGTTTAAAGCACTGCTATGAATAAGATTGACTAATTTACAGTAGTTTTTTTTTAAGTGTGATGAACAGAATATTCTCATTGTCAGGCTACAACCAGAATTTTTTTTTTAACTTGGGTCCACTGAATTATTTAGACGATTGGAATTGTGTAGATTTTTGCTAGATTCATTCACATGAACTTCTGCCCCTGAGACCCAACTCCAGATGGACGGATAGATTTTTTTTTTTTTTTTTTACCTTGGCTAGATGTTTCCTGCTCTTCTTGGCATTCAACCATTAGCCGCTCTCTCTCCTCAGAAGTCTCAATGCTGTTATCGCTTTCTCCATGTTTCCACTGAGGAAATGATGGTGGTGGAACCAGCAGGAAAAAATAGCTAGAAAAAGACAACCAAAAAAAAGCAATTGAAATAATTCAAACAAAATTTAAAAAAATAAATAAAAAATTCAGAGTACATTATTTTTTATTATGACTTTACAATTACTTTATACAAAACTTGTATGCAATATTTTCTCACTTACCTAATCAGCATAGTGAATGGGATAGTCAGCATGATTAAAAGTGTAACCTGGGGTGAAAGGCCAACTTGAGTTAGGCCTGAATAAAGCAAGGCACCTAAAACACCAGCCCCACCAGTCCCTGAACCCCAGGCCCCAAGTACATCCCTACAAAAAGTGAGAAAACAAAGTTAAACTTGACTGTTGTACACATATATAAAAAATAAAAATAAAAAGATTCAAATAGATTTCAGTGTGTGTATGCAAACTTGTGCACCACAAACGTGCAAACAGACAGATCTCCCGTTGAAAGGTGTAAACAATTGAAAAATATAATATAATATACCTGCTATAAAAGACCGTGAGTGCAAGGAAGGACAACTCTCCAAGTCCTGCGCTGGTACTGGCAAAAATCACACCTGAAAGTGTACAGTATTAAAAAAAAAACTAATTAATATTGCACAGATCAGTCTTTAAGAGTTTTTTTGTTGTCCATTACCTATAATGCTCATCCAAACAGTTGAAGATAAGGAAACGATAACGAAACTTGCTGTCGCCATGACGACACAGAATAAGACTCGAAATCTGTAACGAAAATCAACATTTATATATGAGATTCTAAAAACAACAATGCAACACTATATATCTTCTATAATGTGAGATAGATAGATATTATCCATTATATGTATAGAATGTTTTTTTTCCATTACCCATAAGGCACTTTGTGGATTACAAGTGGAGCAGACAGTTTAATGACGAGGGTTGGGAGGATATCAGCTAATAATACAGCCTGAGGGAAAATCAGAAAATCCACATAAGCATGATTACCTTAATTTTTGATGAAGAATTGATGAGCAAATAATTCCCACTTACCGCTGTTGAGAGAGAATTGCAGTCATAGCGACTACTGTTGCCGGTTCTCACATCTTTAAATTCTGTAGCCAATACAGATGAAGAAGTGTTCTGAAAAGAAAAATAAAAGGCGAAGAGTGTTATTTCAATTTCAAAATATCATTACGTGAAACTGTTGCACATCCAATACATGACTTTATTTTCTCAGAGGTGTGTCTCAAGACTTATCTTCCTACCATTTGTCATTTTCCATACACTTCAAATATAATAAAAGCGCTGACATACTTCAAATATAATAAAAACGCTGACATACTAATACGGTGGTGTTTTTGGACTCTTGTTCTGTGAGGATGTCTTGAGCAGCACTGAGCATAACAACATATGCAAAGTTATTGCACAATCCGATGAGCCTGACAAGGTAAACAAAGAGAAGGTGTGTTAAAAAGCAATCGCCATTAAAAAAAAGTGACCTTAACCCTTATTAATCAGTAACCTGCCAATGAGTACACCTAGCAGCCAGCTGGAAGGCTGGTTTGTGTACTATTTTACATGTTACTTGATTAGTTCTAAAAGTTCAGTCAATTTAGTAAACAGCAGAACAAGACCTAACACGCTAGCTCTTGTATAAACCGACACTCACCAAAATCCGCTCCAATTTCGCCATTGTTTAATACGATCTGTAACAAGAGTAGGTAAAAGAGCACTGAGAATATATTTAAAATTAAATTATGGGGAGGCGTGTTTTTACCGACCATTTAAGTGATGTGGTTGAATGACATCTGCGTTGAGAGATCTATCCATTTATAAAAAAATTAAGTTAAAACATTAGAAACATCTGTGATGTCAGTTCATCAACGTTGACAACAATTGTTTGTCTTAGGATCACGTGAGAGACCCGGAAGCATAACATAGACACACATGCGTAGACACCTGATTGAATTGTCTCACTATTTTCAGCGAATACGTCAGCACGCCCGCCATGTTGGGTGAGTCCCATCTGACCTGTATTCGGTTCAATGTTTTCATAGCTGGGGTCAAAGGTAACTGAGGTCAAACATCAACTTTCACACATTTCATTATGATTATTGGACAAATGCAACATCTACCATCATAGCCTGGTTTATTAAATATTCAAAGCAGAGGTCCATGCAATGCTTTTAAGCTTTTATCAATGATTATATAGGACTGAACCTTTTGTCACCAAGTTAGCTGAAATATTGGCGCTTTAATAATACTGTCTGAACATCTTGAATTACTGTATATTAATTAGATTTGAAGTTCTACTTCAAATATTTTTTCATAAAATTGGACCGTCACCTAGTTGTGTTTTTCTGGAAAAAAAAAATACAGGTAGTTCAGGCACCAAAACCTATGGCAGCTCAGAGCATATTCACAAGGTTTATGAAGGAAGACATGGTAGTTGTCCAATCCATGGTGGAGGCTATGCCTCGTACTTCTGCAGCATTGTGGGTTGATGCTGAAGAGACTGTGGTGGGCCGCAGTTTTTCTCCATTTCAATTTCTGGATCTCTCTTGTCCTCTTGAGCTTTAATTGCATCTGCCTTGGTCTTAAACTTAAGTCCATGGCCTGTCAACAAAGGTCAACACATGTTTTTTTTTTTTACTAACACTGACTCTCCTTCATGTAGTATAAACATTTTGATTATAATTACTGTAATAACAAATAATAATAGGGTGTAACTATACAATTGCCCTCACGATTCGACACAGCGATAAATGTTTTTTATGATACGCTGATCCACTATTTGTAAAATCACCCTTTCACAAATTAATATGTAACAAATTAATGAATATGTTGACGTGTGTGTTGCATTTGCATATACTGACTTAAACAGTTTGCCACCTCCTTGTAGGACTTCTTCTTACAACACCCTCGACAAAGGTTGAAGACGCACTTATTTCCCTGAAAGAGTAAAACCAAAAATGCTTAAATACTTCAATCAACTCAACAATCGTTTTGTCTTTCAGCAGCTCAAAGCTGGATGTCCGAGAACTACATGCCCATGGTTGAGTTGATTAAACTGACATCTTACCTTTGGATTGCCACATTGTTCACATTTGATGTACTTGGCTGTTGGGAGGAAAGTAACAAATAGTTTATCCATTTGCAAAATATGTTTTCCATATAGAAACTGTATAATTACACATAAAAATAGATATAGAGATAAAGATTGTATTAATGAAAAGAAAATCCCCGAAACTATGTTCCTTACGCCTGTAAATATAGAAATATTAAATATAAAAAAAAAAAAAAAACACAACCACACTTTTCATGTTTCAAATACAATTAAAATTATAACACAAAGTCTGACTTCTATCTCCAGAAATTAAACTTACGTTTCTGATCAGGACAGAAGTTCTTGTCGGGATTGCGGGATCTTTTCTTCTGTTTATTTTTGGAGAGTTGTTGACCTGACACAGTGTTGTCCTCCAGTACTCTCTTTTGGCACCCTGTCAACTTCACTTGTGAATTCTGGTTATTAACTTCTTTTGGCCTGTATGAAAAGAAGATACGGATTAGCATTTGACATTTGGCTTGTCCCGTCATTGATCACCACAGCAAATATTAAAAAATTACAAAAAGTATTCAGACCTGGCATACATAGTAATGTCTCTGTTTTATCACAACATATTGCGATAAGATTTAACTATATTCATACATCACCAGTAACTACAGATCAGGGCAATGAAGCAAATATAGAGGCGTAAAACAAAACACATTAGGAAAAGGTAAATACTCACGGTGGTCTGACATATGGTTGGCAGATCCAGTGAGGAAAGGGCAAGCTGCTCTCCTTATGCATCTCATTTCCTCTAGCAATCTCCTCCTAAATGGCAGATAAAAACTCAAGATATGGGGGTCGTAATATTTCTCTTCTGATATCATTTTAAAGCAGATGTACCTGACATCGCAGTCTCAGCTGGTTACTAACATTAGCCAAACTATCAAGAGTTTTCACTTTAGCTAACTCCTCTCTCAGGTCCTGATGGATCTGAAGCCTAAAACAAAATAAAATATGATGTCAAATTATGTGTGTTAATATGTCCAAAGCGAAAAGACACAGACAGATGAATTTAAAAGAAATGTCAAGCACAAAAAAAAAAAATCAGACATTTCAAAGTATAGCCAAGAAACTGAGTGGATCTTGGGGGAAAATAATGTAAATATTGCGGTGTGGTTGTCATACAATGACACAGAAAGAAAAAGACACACATACGTGTGGTGCCACAACTTGAAGAGATGGGCTCGTACATAGGACAAGTTGCTTGGGGGATGCTGCCTCACCACCTCAATGTACTCTTCGGCCATTTCCCAAACTGGTGGGCTACGTCCTTCAAAGAGTGCTGGGTTATGAAGGTTACCCTCTAAATAACACAGAAAGTTGTGTTAATAAAAAAAATGGATGCTTGTGAAGACCACATGGTACACACCTGCACTCATGACCCCTTGCACACCGGTCTCTTTAATGCAGCGTTCCACGTCGCTTAGATGCTGAATGTTGCCATTAGCAAAGACAGGAATATTTACTGCCTTCCTGCAAAATAATGCATTGCTTTAGAAGTACAGAACAATCAATAAATTACATTATGAAAAGTTGAATCCAATCAAGGATTGAAATGTGATCATTCCAGCTCACCGGACTGCTTTGACATGTTCCCAACTAGCAATCCCAGTCAGTGCTCCTTTTTGGTCTTTGGTTCTTCCATGCACTGTGAGTAGCTATGAGAAAAACAAAACATTTTATTTATTTTTGTAAAACAGATTTCCTTCTCCAAATATAATTGTTAAACCATCAAAAATTTAAAAAGACAAAATTTGAATTGTTTAATTACCGACACAAATATTTCTTATGCATAAGCTTTACTTCAAGGGTTTTTAGTGCATTATTTAGTTCATACCTGGCATCCAGCTTTCTCCAGCATTTGGGCATAGCGGACAGTTTTTTCGATGTCCTCGAACACACGGATCTTACATGTGATTGGCACAGACAGCTTTTCATTTGCTAATGTGACTGTTAAATGAGAAAAATAGTTGTGATCAATGAGATTTGTGGCCCACCTAGGAGGTTCCGCTGTCCTATTTCATAACTCCAATGACTCTCTTTATAGAACATACAATAAAAACACATTACCCATTTTTTGTAACAGCTCCCATTCATCTTGCAGGAAAGCTCCATAGTGCCCTACAAGAACCACAAAAACTGTTTTCATAACAAGTCTACAATGATGACATTTATTATCATGTGCTTAATTGTAAAAATCCCAAATACCCCTTTTAGCGATCATCTGAGGACAACCCAGGTTGAGGTCAATGGCATCACAGTATTTCTCAGCCAAAAGAGCTGCCTGAATGAACACCTCGGGATCATTTGCGCAAAACTGAAACAAAAGAAAATTATTTTTAAAAATATTTCTAAATTAATCCAATTTCTGAAGGTGGTCACTTTGCTTGGCAAAGAAAACCACTCTTCTAATTGACTTGCATTACACTTACGCCCCCTAGCGGCCAACTAGAAACATTACACGTTGGAAATGTCAATACAATGTGATAACGTTTCTAAATAATTTAAATACCTTTTCTACTCCGCGGATTTTAATTGTTTTTACAGCCCTGGCATGTTGAGATACTGAAACACTGTAATTGAAATTATTGAAAATGTACAACAAATTAAAAGCTACTTTGATAAAAAAAAGGCCAAAAATAAGGCAAACTTTGAGAGGAAAATAAAAATAGCCGTCTTCCTGTTGGGTTTAGAGTAGGGCTGCTGTTACATATGCCTAAAACCTTTGGTAGATTTTGGTCAAACAGTCAACAGGGGCTACTTCTCTAAAAATGTCTAGAAAGGCCAAAAATGGGGCCAAATTTAAAAGCAAATTAAAAATGGCTGACTTCCTGTTTAGTTTTGAATTGAGTTCCAGTGATTTTTTTGTAAGTCTTGGGTTGTTACATATTAGCCTGGCAAGCCAGACCCAATGTGGTATTTTTTTCCATAATTGTCTAGCCATACTTTTGGGTATCAATAAATATTCTTACCTGAGTTATTAATGGTCGATCCTCCTCACAAACCTCATTATAGAGGTTTTCTCGCCTGTAGTTAACATCACGGACAAACACCTGCGCGTGTAACATGGGCGTGTAACAGAGGTGAGCGCCGTGGCGACGGCTAAGTAGACGCCATGCTAGCTCACTCTGATCCACCATAGGTGCCACCACAAAGCAGGCTTCTTTCAGAGTTTTCTTCCAAAAATCAAACCCCTGGAGCTTTGCCATCTTCGGTGACTGTATCAGACCAGAGTGTCCAAAACATTTAAAATCCTGCAAAAAGAGAAGAGACATTGTTTCTGTTGTTTCCAACCTTAGTCTGGCACCTACAGCAGATCATTCTGGACCACGGTTATGGTTTTGTTTCAATTCATTGAAGAAAAACACAATTCAAGCAATTTTCTCTTGGATTTAAGATGTGATAGCACCTGAATATTAGTTTGAATGTAATGAGTGAAAACAATGACAAAATACCAAAATGTAACAGCTCAAACCAACTTTATTTTTGATTGGAGAAGAAAAGAACTATAAACTTTTCATTTTTGAAATAATAAACCTAATTCATAAAATTTCAATTATGAATTGGACAAGTTCATTTTACAATTGTTGAACTGAACTTTCAACTAGTCTGTAGAGAAAATGAACTTTCCCAACACTGTTAACATGAGTGGGTTTTTTAAAAGACATGTTCAATAATTACAGTTCCAAACATGTTCAATAAATGCTGTTCCAATTTCATAATCATGTAAATAAATGTGATTTCAATATTGAACAAAATAATCGTGATTATGATTTTGTATCCATAATCGAGCACCCATAGTCTATAATATGATCTGTCAATCAAAGTAACAACACAGAATTTCACTTTAGTTGAATGGTTTTCCTTCGTGGCTTTTCTCAATTTGTCTAAAAATAATTAAAGTTGCTTGTGATTGTTCTTATTCATCCGAGTCATAAAAGTTGAATCTGTCTCGGAGTGCCACGCCGTGTTAAGCAATGGAGTCTGTAACATGCACGATGCACGCGTTCCACTTATGTATTAAATAATAACCCGATTAAAAACAAATGACAAATTTCCTTGTAGTTGTGTTACATGCAAAGGTTGCATGACATACTCACGGTAAATATTACATACTCTGTAGCTAGTTTGTTTCCAGTGCCTTTCTTTTTCCCCTGCACACCAAATCTGTGACGTACTTCCGATCTTGCCGAAGATCGGCCAATATCCGGTTGACTTCCTGCTTCAGCTACGAGACCTACACGACAAATTTGCATTCTCTAAAGACTAAATGAACATTTTACTTATAACAAATTACATAACTTTAATTAAGAAGATAAACCCAAAGATACAAATTAATTAAATATCAGACTTACTCCCATTACGCTCCCTATTAGCTTCCAGGGCTTCAATTCGTCGTTAGGTAGTGTCCTCGATTGAATCTAGCGGGAGGCACACCTAGGACGCAACAAAACAGAGCCAGAGGCGAAGAGCTGCCTTTTGCAAATACAGAAATGAGATTTGCCCCATGTTATTGCGTCCCGTCGAAGAGTCCGACCGAGATGATCGAGTCACTTTTTCTCACTGTTGTAGATGTATTTCACCAAGTTCAATACCAAAGTAAATTCAAGAGGATGATGCAGATGTGTTAATCGACAATAAGCAACATTGAAAGAAAACTAAAGGTAAACTAAAGGCTATTTTCAATCCTGCTGAATTGTAAACAGGGACGTTTCGTACTTAAAACCAGAATGTGACGAGTTTATTGATTTGGATGGCAAAGCATCCAGACTATGGTTCACGCACTTTTCAGATGACGCAGATTTAAGAAAATAATCCTTAATTATCAGAGTCAGCCTTATGATTTTGGTGGTCCTAAACGAGATTATATGTGGCCCGAAAAGGCGTATACCTGATTCATAGTGACTGCGGAACGGATGTTTTGTGGTGTCCCCTACGGAAGATTTACGACTGCACGCACACCGACCGTGGTCCGTAGCTGTGTCCGAATTCACAGGCTGCATCCTCCAAAGGACGGTGAGGGTACCACATCCATTTGGGTGTTCATAAAAAAATAAAATAAGTAAGAATAATTTTGAAGACGTCACGATTTAGTTTTGAAGAATACTTATATAAACAATTCTAGATTATTTTATTCATAGTGTACAGTCTAGGATTGTTTGTTTGTTTATTTATTTATTTATATTTGTTTATTTAAATTTTTTGATTATTTATGTTTGGGGGGGAAAAAAATACATCGTTATTGAGACATTTTTAATCAAGCAATCTCTTACTATTGACCCCAAATGTGATTATTTTGAAGTGCTGATTTAGAACTGTTAATTCTGCCTATGCTTGCTGTAAACTTGAGTTGTGTGCTCCACTCCGGAGTGTAAACATCTGCAAGCTGACCATTGTGAGTATAAAGAGATAAGACCAACTCTGCAACATGCTGGAACCAGTTTGCAGAGATGACCCCAGCAGAAGCTTTCACAAGATAAAGACTTCACACCCCACCTTCCTTGTTGAGAATAAATACAATTGCTGTGGGAGCAGAGTTCGGAGTTACTGCCAAGCACTTTTGTGTTGCACAAAAGTTTGATGTTTTATGTTTCAAATGAAAAGTACAAATTGCTTTGTATTATACGTTTCACTTTTGTCTCTCACTAGGATGGAGGGTTGTTTGCATCAGCCAGTGGACTCCCATGACAGTCATGAAGTCATCAATTTTTTGCCATCTCCACTACCAGGTTTGGTGACTTCACCAATGGTTCATTAAAACATGTTCTACAAAAAGATTGTCAATAGCACAACTTTTCATTACTTTTTTGTTAATTCCTATTGTATGTCTTCTTACCCATTCAGTGAAACATTATGATGCGGACACAACTGAACCTATTAGCTGTAGTCTTCAGACTTTGAATGAGCTGTTGTCATGGAAACAAAATGAGGCAAACCCCTTCAACGTGGCAGTAGTCCCACTAGCAGGGCGAGAACCTGCACTGCCTAATTGCTTACGTCGGACTTTGGTATCTCATGACATGATGGGTGGATACCTAGAAGACAGGTATGTCCAGATATATATTAAGGCACTGCTTTCTAATTCGTTCTATTATTCTATTATAATTCTAACCCTCAGGGCAACTTAGGCAGCGTAATAAAAATCATATTAAAATAATTGTAGCGTAGTGTAACATATTCGAAATATTGAGACAAAGTGTCAAAGCATCTAACGACGATGTAACAATTTCTTAAATTGAAAAAAAGTTTAGGGGATTTTCCCCATCTTGCTCTGATGCCATTTTTGTCTCCCATGCAATAGGATGCTGTGCTGTATTTAATAATTACATTTTCCAGCACCTGAAATCCCTTTAGGTAACACGTTATGCCTTTTTTTGTCTAGGTTTGTTCAAGGTGCAGCTGTAGATGCTCCCTATGCTTTCTACCACTGGCAGTACATTGATATTTTTAATTATTTTACACACAACATGGTGACCATTCCTCCTGCAGTCTGGACTAATGCCGCACATAAACATGGAGTTGTTGTTCTTGGTGAGTTCATCATTATTTTGTAGTTCAATTCTGAACTTAGATGTACATCATTTCATTGACTTTGTATTTGTTTTTACTTAGGGACTTTCATCACAGAATGGACTGAGGGAGCAGCGACATGTGAGGCCTTCCTTCAAGAAGATCTTTATCGTGAAGTCGCTGATAAGCTGGTTGAAATCAGCTCTTATTATGGATTTGATGGATGGCTCATAAATATAGAGAACACACTCAGTGTGAGTATTGACTTCATCACATTTGACAGATTTTTGCTCGAAAACATTTTGCATTCATAAATACATTTTGTACACAGAAGTTCTCGTAAATAGATATTGATAAAAAAAAATGAATGCCACCTGTAATTGTGTGTATTTCGTGTCAATTTTTTTCAGGATGTTGCAGTGAAGAAAACCCCTTTGTTTTTGCGCTATCTCACAAATCAGATTCATGAAAAAGTGCCAGGCAGCATGGTTCTTTGGTATGACAGCGTACTTGAGAATGGAGACCTAAAATGGCAGAATGAATTAAACAAATTAAACAGGTATTGATTTCTTGATCAATTAAAATTCTCCTGGGTTTACTTTTTCGGGTAGCGTGGTAATCGAGTGGTTAGCACGTCTGCTGTACGGTTCACAATGGATGCATAATTCATTTCTTTCCTTTTCACTTTCTTTCCAGGGTATTTTTTGATTCATGTGATGGTTTCTTCACTAACTACAACTGGACAGTAGAAAACCTCGAGTGGATGACAAATTACAGTCAAACAATTGGACGTCAGGCTGACATCTATGTGGGGATTGATGTTTTTGCCCGTGGAAAAGTGATCGGAGGGATGTTTGAAACCCATAAGGTATTTTGCGTCTGTGTGTTTATTAAGCGTTTATTTATTTTTTTCTGGTCCACTATACGAATGTCTATTAATCAAAAACATGGCGTGGAGTACTGAATTAAAACCGAAATATATTAGGGGAAATGTGTTTAAATGTATTTATTTTTGGGTCCAATAATAACTTTTATTGATTAAAAATATGGTGTTGTGATGTGAATGAAATTTTAAATACACAGTTACCTTCTCTGATTGACAGGCACTGGAAGTCATCCGAAAGTACAACTTTTCAGCTGCTATCTTTGCTCCTGGTTGGGTGTATGAGACCCAAAACAAGACAGAGTTTCGCCATCTTCAAGATAGGTGAGATGACCACCAAAGTTTGATTCATGTAATAACAAGTGCCGAGATGTGTGAAGGTGATAATCATTGAAAACAAACTTCTATCTGTAGATTCTGGTCTCTTCTGAAAAACCACCTGTACATTCATCGTCTAGCCGTGACGCTCCCCTTCGTTTCTTCCTTCTGTCAAGGCTTTGGAAATTCTGTCTTTTGGAAAGGAAAGGTAAAGTACTGAAAGAGGTGGCATAAAATCATTATTATCTTTCCAACAATCAATGATCATTTGTTTGCCTCATTTTTGTCCTCTAGTGTGAAACAAAGAAGAATTGGTTCAATTTGACTGCTCAGGAAATCCAGCCATTGTACTACCAAGACCAACTAGAAGGTCATGGCTGGATAAGGAGCCGTGGTTGCCCAGAGGATGCCTGGAATGGAGGATGCTCACTACTCCTAGATGGTCTCATCCCTGCCACACATACTTCTCCAGTTTGTGCCAAGTCTGTCTCAATTTTGCTCAGCTTGACATCATGGAAGAATACTATGATCCCCTCATCTTGTCTTTTCATGTGCTTTTCAAACTTACAGGATCCTCTCCCTCCATGTACCTCTATTCGACACCCTTTTCTGCATTGTATACAAGTCATCTTCTCAAGTTGCAGTTTCGCTGGAGCTCAAGATAACTGATGCTGGTCTTAGTTCAGATGAACATAACCAGGATAGAAAAAGTAAGTTTTTCATGCCCTTCTTTTCTAAATGTATTTATTTACTTATCTAACCTTTATTTTACCAGGTAAGTCCCATTGAGACAGAATAATAACAGCATGATGCCCCCTTGTGGCAGTTGAGTGTACTGCAGGCAGTAAAATTCCACCGCCATTAAGTTATTAATTAATTCGCTTCCTTGTTAAAAACCCCGGCACTTGCTCTTCCACAAATCGGTGGATCTTCTGACCCACCCTGGTCCACCAGTGGCCAGTTAGGTTCAGCAATGATTGCTTTTTAAGTAGGGCCAGATTTGTTGTAATTTTCTTTCTCTGCTAAAAACGATAATAATAAAAATTCTTTTTGACATTCTTTTTGTTATTATGTCAATTATTTAAATGCAAAATATCACATCAGATATCAGGATAAGGCTAAATGCTTTTTTACTGCTTGAACAAATACAAATTAATTACTATTATTTCTGTCCGCAGTCACAAGTGCATATCCAGTTCTACTCCATGAAGAACACGAGTTAATTCAGCAGTTTCCTCATCTTCGTGACAATTGGACGAATACAGGTTGGAATGTCAGGTAAAACAGCTTCATATGTTGTTACAGTTCCTAAACTCCTTATAATGTATTAACTTCAACTATTAAGTTTAAATAACGCACGTTAATGACTTTGCATTAAATTTACTCTTATTCAAAAGGTATTATAAGTTGGACCTACAAGGCTGTATTCTTCGAGGAGTCTGTGTAAATATCCAGCTGGTTGGAGAGTCTTTGGACACAAATTTCAGCTGCAGAATGGGAGAAATAATGGTAAGACCGTCCGTCATTTTATTAATTTTTTTGTGAAGCAAAAAGTATTATAGATTATAAATATAATTTTACTCAAGGGCAGTGGAGTTTGCATGTTAGGCTGATTGAGCACTCCAAATTGCCCGTAAGTGTAAGTGACTTCAATGTGCCGAAATTGATTAGTTGTTCCTTTTCTTCTCTTCTCTAAGTTCCTAGATATAGACAGTCTACTCGAGGCCCCTGAAATAGTTCAAGATGTTTCTATTTCTGACATTGTGTGGCTGCGTGGTGCTGGTGCACCTCCCAATTCCGATTCGTGCTGTTTGTATCTCAATGCAACGCTGCAATGGAGCTACCCAATGGAGCTTGTACGGCACTTCAATGTGTACTGGCGTCAGCTGAAAGGTCCAAATCCCAGAGTCTTTGCAGGTGAGATGGTTCTGGTGGGTCGGGCATATTCAAAACTTTATCGGGTAACTGAACTCCAAGTGTTTGAGCCCCCTGGCCAGCTGGAACTTCTGGTAGAGCCAGTAACTCGGAAGGGAATGCCACTCCCAATGAACTGTTGGGGAAGAAGAACTGTCAGCTACACAGAGATTGAATGTGAACATGGATAAAGACTTTCTTTAATTTGAAGATCATTATAATGGCATTTAACATTGAGTAGCGATGCTTACTTGCATGCTGGGGTAATATATATTTATTTAATGGCCTTATTAAATTTATTATAATTATGAACAGATTTGTTGTACTGGATTGGGAATGGTATATTCTCTTTAAAGCAACATTTATTTCTACATAGTTCGTTGTATAACAAATTCTCCATTAAATCAACATTTTTGTACTATTATTGTATTTTATAAACTGTATTTTAGGAATGTATCATTAAAAATTAAACAATACAATTTGACATAGATGAAGTGAAATAAATAAACATGCATTTATAATTTTTGTTTCGGTTAAGGAATCTGGAGGTTTCTCAATAAAACATGAATGCTATAATATTTATTATCCGACCGACTCATGAGACGTCATTCTAATTCACACTCCGAAACAAAAGGTGGCGGTAATGCGCCTAAATGTTTGCTACCCGCCAAAATGTCAAAACAGAAGAGCGTCAACCGGCAGTGACGACGCAGCGACGGGAGAGCGAGAGGCCGGTAAAGGAAAACTGACTCAAAATTATAAAGTATACTGGAGATTGTTTTCCCACCTTATATCCATTCTAAGTAAGTCGTTACTTTTTAATAATACGACATTCTAAATGTTTATCTGACAGTGTAGTTCTCGTGTTCTAGACACGCACTTAACCGTGGCAATAGTAGCTCGGACCGATGGCTTTCACAATTTTGTGTTTTATTCCTCGGTATGTTGACAGCCGATGTTATATAGATTATCTAAAGTTCACAAACTACATGAAGCCTACAAAAGAATCTGTTGATTGACTTCGAGATAGTGACTTTCTTTCTAATGGCCTTTGTTGAGCGTAGGCCTCACGCGCTAGGCCTAGGCTAGGTGTGTGTACGTATGTATATATAATATGTGTGTGAATATATGTGTATGTATATATATGTGTGTATGTATGTATGTATGTGTATATATGTATATGTGTGTGACATGTGTGTATGTATATATGTACATATGTGTATATGTATGTATATATATATATATATGTGTATGTATATATATATATGTGTGTGTATATATATATATTTGTGTGTATGTATATATATGTATATGTGTGTGTGTGTGTGTGTGTGTGTATATATATATATATATATATGTATATATATAATATATATATCAGCTCCAATTTTTTTTTTTTTTATTACTTGCAACACTAAGTAACCTGTGATCGAAAACATTGTTGAATGACATGGAAATGTGTATCTTTTAACAGGAGTGTGTAAAGATCAGTGTGTGACCAGCTTTCCCTATGTGTGTGACAATGGGAGATATCAGCGACTTGGACCGACAGATTGAACAGCTCAGACGGTGTGAACTTATTAAGGAAAACGAAGTGAAAGCCCTTTGTGCTAAAGCCAGGTAACATTTGCATGTTTACACTCATTCACAAGAAAAAATATTAGATTTTATGCTACATATGTCAAGTTTTGGTTTAAAATAATTTATTGGAAATTGAGTATATATGGGTTTTGTTTCCAATTTTTAAAAAGTGCACCAAGTAGCAATATGGATGTAATAACATTTAGTGAAGATTGTTTAGTGTGCATGTTAGTACTTGTTAAAACTGCCTAACCAATGCTTTTATTTGTATTATCAGAGAGATTCTGGTTGAAGAAAGCAATGTCCAAAGAGTGGACTCTCCTGTAACAGTAAGTGTCTTTTTTTTTGTTTCTCATTGGTCATAAATTATTTTTAAAAAATTGAGTGGTGACAATGATTATCTATTTCAAAGGTCTGTGGTGATATACACGGTCAATTCTATGACTTGAAGGAGCTTTTTAGGGTAAGTAAATATTGGAAATTTCAATAGAATGGTGTTTAAATTTCTCAAAAATACATATGTTTCTATTGTATATGGATGTTAAAATAAATGCCAACTTAAGATACCAAATTGTTTTACATTTCTAATATTATGTATCACAACAGGTTGGCGGAGATGTTCCAGAGACAAATTACCTCTTCATGGGAGACTTTGTAGACCGAGGCTTTTACAGTGTGGAAACATTCCTTCTTCTTCTAGCTCTTAAGGTACAAATCCTTGTTAATAATATATCTGGATTGGCTTCATGGATGTTAAGATGAGAGTAGACCTATCCACGTTATTCCTAGCCAGCCTCCCCCTGAGAGCCCTTGCGGGAATTTTGCGACCGACTTCCGGCGTTTGTTTACATTCCAACCAAGACGCACGATGCCAAATGTTGGCGCTAATCCACTTTTCAATGAGGTTAATACTACCAGTAGTTTAAACACAATTACAGTTTATTTATTCAGAATACTATCATGCTTCTGTTTCTGCATGACTACAGTTGTGTATGCCACACACATGAAGTCATACCTGTTGTTCTTGTAGGACTTGTCAAACCTTAGCACCTTGCGTCTCTTCTCTTTGTCATATCTTAACCACAAAGTAAGCTACGGGTGTGTTGTTGTTTTTTTATCAGCAAAATGGAAGGAACACTGATAAAGTCTTACTTGTCAGAAAATATTGCTGAAATTTCCCTCCACTTCACAATTGTGTAATGTGTGTCCTAGTTGTTGATACTTCACAAGAAAATATATATATTTTTTATCTTTGTTTGAAACCTGATATGTGGAAAAAGGTGGGCTAATATTTTAGCAAGGCACTTCCACAAGGAAGGTCATACGACCTTTGACCAATTCCTTTTTTAAACCCTTTTGTGTGGTATTTTCAGGTGCGTTACCCAGACAGGATAACTTTGATTCGGGGAAACCACGAGTCTCGACAAATCACCCAGGTCTACGGTTTTTATGATGAGTGCCTCAGAAAATATGGCTCTGTCACAGTCTGGAGATACTGCACTGAAATTTTTGACTACCTTTCCCTCTCCGCTATCATTGACGGCAAGGTAAGAAGTCAACTTTGTCTTTAGCTATTTTTAGGAACCATTTCTCTAGCTAGTTTAGCTTGGGGCATCTGTGGTATGAGATTGTAGTTTAGATAAGCCATTTTAAAAGCGGAAGTTTGGAACTCCTACTCGTTTTGTTGTCAACACGATTAGGGAGTGTGTGACCTGTAATTTTAATA
This sequence comes from Syngnathus scovelli, assembly GCF_024217435.2. Classification (NCBI taxonomy): domain Eukaryota; kingdom Metazoa; phylum Chordata; class Actinopteri; order Syngnathiformes; family Syngnathidae; genus Syngnathus; species Syngnathus scovelli. The sequence continues at coordinate 4,722,505 of NC_090862.1, forward strand.
TATACAAGTTTCACCTGAGTATAAGTCAAAGTTCCAGTCAAACTGGAATAGAAGTTTAAAAAACAAAAAAAGTTAAATTAATAATTTTTGTCGTATCAGTTGTTTTAATTCAGTCTCTTCTATCTCCTCAGATATTTTGTGTGCATGGTGGGTTATCGCCGTCCATCCAGACATTGGATCAGATCCGGACTATTGACAGAAAACAGGAAGTGCCTCATGATGGGCCCATGTGTGACCTCCTTTGGTCAGACCCGGAAGGTATATGCGCAACACTTCCTCAATACCAAAAAAGCAAATGACATTGACATTTTGACTTTGTGTCCCTGGTCTCAGACACGACTGGATGGGGTGTGAGTCCTAGAGGTGCTGGCTACCTGTTTGGTAGTGATGTCGTGGCCCAGTTCAATGCTGCCAATGACATTCACATGATTTGCAGAGCACATCAACTGGTCATGGAGGGTTATAAGTGGCACTTTAACGAAACAGTGCTCACTGTGTGGTCGGCACCAAACTACTGCTACAGGTACGAAGCATGAAATATTTTCAATAGGACACCAATTCAACCAGACAAATCTGAGCAAATATGATTCAGTTGCAGATTCATTGAGGGAAATGGGGTCTGTTATCTTCCCCGAGTAAAAGCACGTGTTTGCAAATGTCCAATATGAATTAAACACAAAAATAATCACCAGTCAGGTTTACTTAGAGCCTTGTAATTTATTCACAATCAAATATGGGTCCATAGAATCTTTTTTTTTTTTTTGCTGATACAGATGTGGCAACGTAGCTGCCATTTTGGAGCTGGATGAACATTTACAACGAGAGTTCATCATATTTGAAGCAGCACCACAGGAAACAAGAGGCATTCCATCAAAGAAGCCAGTTGCAGACTATTTTCTCTGAAGTCTTGTGTATTGATTTCACCAAGTCATAATTCAAAGAACTCTGTGCAGTTGGACTGAAAACCCGCAGAGACCTGGCAATGTCTGAACCATGAGATCATTTTTCTTCTCTTTATTTGTAAATTCTACTCCGCTCATTTATTCAGTCCTCGTGTAAATTTATTCTAAAGATATGTTGGAACTTTTTTTTTTCTGAAAAAAATTCATATAGGTTTCATAATTTGTAGTGTGATCTCTAGTAAGCTGGCCAAAGTGAGACACTGTATTCACACTTCTTTTCACTTTGGTCTTTTTTTTTTTTTTTTTTAATCTAATGTCTGTAGGTCTTTTTTTTTTTTTTTTAATCTAATGTCTGTAGGTTTATCAATTTTGATATTAAAATAAAGTTTTTGTATTGGTGTTTTTGCTAAATAAAAGCCACTCGTGCATAACAAAGTTCAAATGGCTAGTTGTCACGCCCTGGCCCAAAGGTTACGTTCATACATACTAAATCATTTAGACCATTGTCAGAACTTTTTTTGCTCAAAACTGTTATCATTAAGTATCCCTCGGAGCCAAGCTAAGTAAATTTTTGTCTTATTTTGTATTTTTCCCGTCCATCTTCTGCTTATCTGGGGTTGTGGGTACAGCAACTTAATAATTAGGGAAGCCTGAACTTTCCTGTCCCCAGCCACTCCTTCCTGGTCTTCCAAGGTGATCATACAGCATAGGGTGCCAGTTAGCCATTTATTAAAAATCGTTAACATATATGAAGTTTGAGATTTTCTGAAGCATGTGCAATACAAAATGTTATATCCCGCCCTCATCATATATTTTGAAAACATATTTTTCCCAGTTTTACTAGGCTTTAAGATAGTACAACCCAAGTTTGAAGTCAATCAGATTAATTCTCCAGGACAAGGGTGCAAATGTAAATGTGCAAAATTTGACATTCTAAAATGTATAACTTCTATTTTCATAGGTCTAGATGATTGTTCACACTATGTGCAGAGCCATTTTGTTTTAATCCTTTAGGACAACTTTAAAATTACATTTTTTCACTAGGACGGATGAGTGCAAAGTTTGCAGTTTTCTTTAGGATGTCTAAAATGTGATCCTTTACAAAGAAATATTAAGAATAATTCTTACAAAAACAATAGGGACCTTGAAAATCTTAAAACAGAAACACATTGAAAAAGTGTTGATTAGGGAAATATGGAGTATCTGCATAAGAAAAGCATATAATCAACAACAGGTCCAAGAGATTATTTTCACCATTTGAAAACTGAATAACATCACAAAGTAATTTAATGTTGCTAGATGGACCCAAAAAAAAAAAATTGCTGATCTCACCATATTGCCATGGATTTTTTTTTACACAAACATCCACTATCTGCTGTCACATGAGTAAGCAAGTTCTCTTAACTGAGGCAGTCCAGCGCAGCCAGCTCAATTTATTATCATTGTAGGGTGGGTAGCGTAGGCCATTCAGTTTTTCCAAAGCCCAACCACGCATCATGCAACCTCGTCGGTGGCTAAAGGTCTCAAAGCCCCAGCGACCATGGTAAGAGCCCCAGCCGCTGGCCCCTGAAGGATAAATGAAAATAAAAATTCCAAATCTTTACAATTGGACTTCAAGATTGAATTATCTTGTGTGAATATTATCGAATAAAAAAATATTCCTTTAACACCTACCTACACCTCCAAATGGTAGTCCCGGTAGTGTCATGTGCACAATCCCGTCATTTGAGCAAAATCCTCCACTGGTTGTTTTCTCCATCACTGTGTTTATGACCTTGAGAGAAAAAGAAAAAAATATCACAAAAGAGTGTACAATACAAAAATCTATGATTGTAACACGTGAAGCACTTACTAAGTCTTCGTCAGAGAAAACGTAGAGGGCCAATGGCTTCTCCTTCTGATTGACAATGTCAATGGCTTTTTCCATGGACTCGACAGTTAGAATAGCAAGAATTGGGCCAAAGATCTCCTCTTTCATGAGTGCGTCATCTTCAGCTACATTAACCACTGTCGGAGCTAAGAGGAATTAATAACACACATACAGTAGTTCATTATTAAAGAAGAATAACCAGATTTTTTTTCTTAATCCTGTCAGAAATTATCACAATGTATAATCAAAGAATTTCTCAAAACAAAAGTTGCATATCATAAAATCATTATGTGACTTAAAACTCAACCAGACCAGTAACTGTGCAAATAGGAAAAATATGCCAAATAATGCTAAAGTTTAAATTAGAAATACATGGAGGAATGTTTTGTTGATACGGAAGTCGCTACGGCTTCTTCTTCTACTAAAATTTTTGGTATATTTGGTCAATCTGTGTGTGTCAAAATGATTTGAATGATTTCAAAGTGTGATGCATGAACACATAAGTCCTAATTGGATCAATATTTTTGGTGTCCATGAAAACAGAGCGTCATAATTTTAATCCAAACTCTGATCGTAGCCAGTAATGCTAAAATAATCTCATTTAACTGTAAATATTTGCAGTAGCTTTGTGGTAACAAATGTTATAGAAAATATGGTCCAGAAGTGTCGCATGAGAGCTAAAAAATTAACTGATTAATTAATCATAAATTAATAATAAATTAACTAATTAAAATCTCATAAAATATTCAATGATCCCTCATTTATCGCTGATAATTAGTTCCAAGACAGGTGAAAAGGCGATGTGGAGTCAATATTTTTACAATATGCGAATAAGACTTTTAGAATTGTATTTTTAAAAACTTTATTGTATTTTTAAACATTTTAAACTTAAATTGACTTTTAGAAACATTCTTTAGGACTTCACTAAAACTCACAAAGTCACAAGAAAAAAAATAATATATATAAAGCTAAAATTGCTGATAATAATATTATTATTTACATATACGTTTGGTTGTGTCGCCTTAAAAATAGCAAAAAACTCCAACAAGAGATTAGTTATCAACAAATGTAAGACCAATTCACCAATGTATTTGTCCTGTTGGTCACTTTCACCTCCGATGACAACCGTCCCGTTGGACTTCTTCAGGAGTTCTGTCAGACGAGTCCAGTGTTGCTGTGACACAATACGGCCCAAATCTGGAGATTTCTGAGGATCCTCGCCATAGAAATCTTTCAGGCTCTCAGACAAGGCAGGAAGAAGAGCATCGTATGTGGCCTTGGAGCACAATACATAGTCTGGTGCAACACAGCTCTGTCCTGCATTGAAGAACTTGGCCCATATTAAGCGGCGTGCAGCATATTCAATAGCCACTGATCCATAAATCAAGCATGGACACTTGCCACCCAGCTCCAATGTTACTGGGGTCAAGTGAACTGAGGCTGCCTGTAAGATGCTGCGAGCCACAATTTGAGAACCTGCAACAAGAGAAAAATTCACAATGTGAATTAGTAGGCGAGAAGCATAAAGCTACCGTATTTTCTGGACTATAAGGTGCACCGGACTATAAGGCGCACTGTCGGCTTTTGAGGAAATTTTAGGTTTTTAGGTGCGCCTTATAGTCCGGAAAATACGGTAATATTATTTCTACTGTTCAACATTGTACTTTGAGAAAATGTTGACAAGATTTAACATCTTTTCTGCAGTCAAAGCTTCTACTTACGCCCCAAATTCCGATTTCCTAACCAGACCCATCACCGACATATAGAGAACAGTAAATTGACTTAACCTGTGTAGAAAATGTGGTCAAAGCGATTTTGCAGAAGTGCCTTGGTCTCCTCTGCTCCACCGCTAACAACTGCATAACAGTCCTGGCAAATGAAAAAAAAAAAAGTCAGTAATTTAACAGAATTATTTGCCAATACCTGTGACAAATACCTGTGACAGGTATTTGGGGATGAGCTCTGCTATCAGCCGGTCTGCAGCAGCACTGACTTCAGAGGGCTTGATGATCACACAATTTCCTGGTTAGAGGCATCAAACAAAATAGTGAGAACTATTAAATCTCAATCACACCAAATATTTAAAAAAAGGAGGAAATCATATATTGCAAAAATTCACAATCAGTGCTGCCATACAGATGCTGAGAAGCCAAGGGTCCACGCAAAGGACAAACAAAACCATATGACAAAACAAATGACAAAAATAAAAACAACAGACAAAAAGACTAATGTAAGAACTCATGATCATCCTACCTGCTGCAATGGCTCCAACCATGGGTGACAAAACTAGCTGAAGGGGGTAATTCCATGCCCCAATGATAAGCACCACTCCTAATGGTTCTCTTCGTACAAAACAATTATCAAACTTTGTGGCCTGCAACCCAATAGAAATACAATCGTTCAGGAGTTAAAGAAGAAAAATAATAACAAATATGAATTCATGATTTTTGACACTCCTTATCTTTTCAAGTCACACACACAGTATAACTTACAAGATTCGTGCTGACGTACTCTGGCTCCATCCATCCTTGAAGGTTCATGATGGCGTAGTCTATGTCATTAATCACCATATCAATCTCAGACAGACTGGCCTCAAATTTGGGCTATTGTGAAAGAGGGATGAAGAAAAGTAAACATTAAAATTAACATTAATGTCACATATGCACTTATTTCTATTATAAACGTTACCTTGCCAAAATCCTTGTGCAATATATTCACAATATCCTCCTCGTTATCATGGATCATGGCCCTTAGCTTGGAAAGCTGATCATAACGAAAGTCCTCAGATATTGTAATGCCGGAACGGAAAGCCAGACGTAAGCGGTCCACAATTTCTTTCTTGCCGTCCATCTTTTCACCTAAAATACCAACACAAATGTTTTGAAAACAAAAAAAACATCTTTGTTTGTGAAAATATTTGCTTGTTAATTTACAATGGTGTAACAATAATGGAAAGTTGCCACTTCACGAAACATGTCACGATTTTGAAGGGAGGTTCTTGTCTTGAGGGGCTTGAGGACCAACTGCCATCTTGGAGATACACATTCCAATGCAACATAAGCAGAAACATCTAATGTTATGTCATATTTTTCTTTCAACTTTTTCCTCCTAACTTCCTTCTCCGTGGTTTAGTCATCTGACTGCAGACTCCAGAACCACTCCCAGCTAAGATCCACCCAAGACGTAAGTACAAATGTATGCAGAGCATATTTCCACCTCTCCAGGCCAAACTCTCGAGGTGAGATTCTACTCTGACTATGTCATCTACAATCTGTATGACCTCATCTGTCAACCTCTCCATCACCACTGAGAACAAGGACTCAGATCTGATCTTTTCTGTTATCTCACCTACACCTTGAATGCTGTCACACGACCCTTGTACATGTCCCACACTCCTCTCACATATCTTCACTTTATTGATCAGAGGTCAATGCAAGTGATCGTTTCTTTTCCTATTTAGAAATCCTACAGATTAATCAAGATATATAGAACGAGTGGAAATGCCAGTGACTCCTCCAGATTTATCAAGTGCGATTAACCCATCAAGACTTAAAATTCACCTCTAAACCACCAATCACAATGGCAAAAATCAAAATCTCACATTTCAGTGTGTACTAATTAGTACACACTGAAATGCATTATTATTTGACTTATAAGTGTCCAAAAAAGTCTCTTGTCTTTAATAATAGAAGTTAGTTTGTATTATATTGTTTCCAACACAGCTTCTTATGAATAGACAGCTTTGACTAGATAAATTGATATTTCACCAACCTGTTTCGGGGACTTCAATGCCAGTCTGCTTTGTTGCATCCGTCGTTGCTGCAGCACAAAACACTGTTGATGGTTACTTCCGGGTGTTGCAGTTCTAGACATGAACACATGTGGGTGGGACGTTTTTTAAGTTCTTGAAAAACAAGTCTTGCAGCAGCGATATTTACAATTACCCCAAAGTTTATTCCTAGAAAGGCAAACTGCGCGTGCGCAACGGCTATATTGCTTAGGTGAAATTAATTGTGCGGTACAGGAAGCAGGTAAGATTATTTCACGAGCCAAAAGGTGTGAACCGGTTTGCTATTTCATCATAAACATAAAATATGGTTTCAACCAAACACTGCTGCTTTGATGTCTTTTGATGTGATCATCGTGATCATATGACATTTTTCGCCATACCTTTCCCGAATTATGCCTGGGAGGATGCATGAGAAATATCCACGCTTGGTTCAACCGAAAACACCAATATATGCTCTCCACATTTTGTCAGGGGTAAATGTGCCAACAGTTGAAAATACAGACTCATTCCAGAATTTCCTCAAAATGCAGTCTTTGCACTAAACATCCACAAGGGCGCACCAAAGACGACGTTATGAATCCACGTCTGCCTGTCACTGTCATATTATTTTTATAGACTTTATATTTCATCCCAATCCCACCTTTAAACTCTTTGTGTACTCTTAATAGAGCTTGATTTTGAAGATAATAGACCGGGTGAACCTTGTAAGAAATTTTCTGTATGTTTTAAGTTTATATTTATACGAACACGGACCATTATAAAGGTATTTTGTTTTAGTGGACTTGCCGTAGTTAGCGATCCAAGGTGGTGGACATTCTGCGCATGCGCAAGATGGTTGCCGGTCCAAGCATGCGCACTACGCAGTTTCGAGTTGCAAGTAAACCGTGTGTTATTAACCGTGCAGCCAATTTGAACAAAATAAGATTTTGCTTTTGATATGGCGTTCCGATTGGGAATCAGGAGGATGTTTTGTGCTGTAAGCGAAACATCAACCTCTCGTCCCTCAACAAGTCTCTGGGACAAACTGAAAAATAGTAAAGCAGGTTAGAATGCATATGCGCATATGACTTTGTTTTAACCTGCATGAGCACGTCTGGACTTCCAACTACAGTTTTGGCAGTATTTTCTGTATTTTAATTACTGTCCACCGTGTCAAATGTGTTGAGTCTGTACAGATCTAATATTTTATTTTCATTATTTCTGTTCAACACTGTAGTATAGATAATACTTACTTGGATTGAGAGAAATTCCAGTGCCAATTCTATATATCTTTTCTACTGTTTAGGTATATGGGGACGCGGTCTGGCATCTGACTACAAAGAAGCATGTCGTGAAATGGTGGTTGGCATCTGGGAGCATCCTGTCAAAGCATCAATATCCATAACCATGCTTGGAGGTGCATTAACCAGTTTCTTCACAAAGCCTGATTACTCATCTTTTGAAGAGTCCCTCCTTGAGTGTTCCAATCAGCTGGGTCTGCTGTCATCATGGATCCGCAATGGAACCGCTGATGGCCATGTGCAGAAACTGCTTAAATTTCGCAACGAGGGCCGTCTCTGCCATATCAACATGGGACTACTTTCTTTTATTTATTTTACTGATCATACACACGACAGCTCTCTGTATGAAGCTCAGTGTTCTAGTTTGTCTGTAATCTGGAGAGAAATCCCCAGACGTATAATGGATGTAGGCTTTGCTGGTCACTGGTGGATCCTGAACTCAAAGATGACAAACTATGATGTTAATGAAGATGAGTTCATGTACCTACCAGTGCATATGCAGAGAACATCACCACCCAATGCTCAGGTGGTGGAATCAAATGAGCGACTGCACCGAGAGTCTTGGCTTGCGCTGAAATTGAAAGATGAGGAGAAAGAATTAAAAAAAACATCTGTGTGAAATGAAATTTGTTTATTTTACTGGGGGGGGGGCGGTCTCGGAAGTAGTCGTGAACGTGCAAGGGTGCAATTTTTGCCTATTCCAGCCATCTCTGATTATATGTCCCGATAAAGTAAATAAATTTAGTATGCTTAACCCTAGCCCCAACATTAGTCCTAACCCTAAACCTAGGCCCAAACCTAACTCCAGTCCTAGCCCCAGCCCTAAGCTTTTAGAGAGGTGTGTGGTTTTATGGGGCAGCACACAAGCAACTGTGTTGCAAATTTTCCCATGATAACATATTTTGGGTCTCACTGGGATTTGAACTCTGGCCGCTAGGGTGAGAGTCCAGAGCACTAACCACTACACTATGGCACCTCACTTGGACTCTATGTATATGCTTTAATGGAGCAGCTCACAAGTGACTAGACTACTTCCTTTGTATAGCAAAAGACGATTTTTCTAACCTGTTTGCAATCAAAACCACAACAGAAATAAAAACAACTACTGGAATAGTAGTAACAGCAGTCAATAAAAAAAAATCACTGCTCTTTCCGATTTTATTGAAAGTAGCACAAGTTTCCGACAAAACCCGGATGAAGAATATTTCCCACAATCCCCCTTCCCCTCGTTCTCTTTTCCTGTTGTCGCCATGTCGAAGAGAGGTAAGAAACAGTGTACTTCAATCCTCTTTCATCATCCTTTGCTGTTTTCCATCGGATGATACTTTGTAGTCGCTGTGTATCTTACCAAATTAATTACCTGTTATTCATCTTTAGTTTTTCTGATTTTTATTGCTTTGTATAGTTATTAGAATCATTGATTACGAGGCCTCGCGGTAGCCGTCGTGTTAACCCTGAGTATTTTTTTTAATGCTGTGCTACATGCTATGAAATAAGTTATCGGATAACTAGTAATTATATTAACTGTTCGTGTTTAAAATGTTAAAACCGTCACGGAGAAGCAAAGCTTTTCAAATTGCCGAATGCTGTTCGTATGCAAGGCGCTATTAGCCAAGCAAAATCATGCTGAATTTAATGGTGTAACTCCAAATCTTCACTAAAACATGGAACTTCAATTTAAGTCCTATTTTAAACGACTGGCGCGTGAACCTCAGTGTATATTAGTGTTACGTGTATTCTGATTAAAATATTTATTTTCACAGGACGTGGGGGTTCATCCGGAGCGAAGTTCCGAATCTCGCTGGGTCTTCCAGTGGGTGCAGTTATTAACTGTGCCGACAACACTGGTAAGTTTTAATAATACTTCTCAAAACTATGTACAGCATTAGCTCCTAATGCTACATTCAGGTGGCGAAACAGTATCTTGCGTTGATTAGCTTAAAGCTGAGCTCTGAGCAAATGCATATATTCATGTTATATTTATCCCTTAGACTTGCTAGGCTTTAAATAGTATGTTCTCAAAAGTGGACACTGAGCAGGTTGCAAGGATGGATGGATTTTGCCATTAAGCTTCTTTTTAGATAGGATCAAATTGTGCAGAGTATGGAAATATTGTGAAATGGGAAAGTGAAGTTTATGTGTAAGTTGTTTTAACTATGCTTGCGCTACCCTCTTACAAAAGCACTTGCTTTGTCTAATCAGTGACAACTGTGAGCCGTCGAATAAGAGGAGATAGAATTCATCAATGTGGGTGAGATGGCAGCTTAAAAAAAAGTGGCTGCGGTCTCAATCATTGATTAGACACATTTCTGCCTCCTGTATTTTCTGTCTTCCTGTTGTCTCTCAGCTTAAATAATGAAAGGAGTGTGAGGAATATGTTTTATTTAACTGATGTTAAGGCAACATCCCTGATTTCTTCTGATGGTCTTTTTCCATTAGGTGCCAAGAACCTGTATATCATATCAGTGAAAGGCATTAAAGGGCGTCTGAACCGTCTGCCTGCCGCTGGTGTGGGTGACATGGTGATGGCAACTGTCAAGAAAGGCAAGCCTGAGCTCAGGAAGAAGGGTAAGTTAAAATGAAAAAAAAAATAATGGTAACAATACAGAGGTGTTTTATTTACTTGGGTTCAACTATATGGGATACACCTCAAAGTTGACAAATTCCAAAAATTTTGATTTTCTGAGACCAATCACATAGTTAAATGTAGTAAAAATGCAAATCATGTACTCCTTTGAGTTATTATTTTTTGCTCTTTAACAATATACTAACCATGTCCTCTCTTCATAGTGCATCCTGCGGTCGTGATCAGGCAGCGGAAGTCCTATCGGCGAAAAGATGGAGTCTTTCTCTACTTTGAAGACAATGCAGGCGTCATTGTAAATAATAAAGGTGAAATGAAAGGTGGGTTGGATTTTTTTATTATTCTATTTTGATGTTAATAGGAGTCTCTTTTGGCTTGTGTGCAAATACTGTCTTTTAGGTGATCTTTGATATTGGTGTATAATGTATAATTCTGAAAATTAAAAAAATTTGAGAATACATTGTAAAGTTGGAAGTTTAGTGGGGAAGTGAAGTTCATGTGTAGATTGTTTTAACTGCGTGCTCACACGCTACCCTCTTACAAAAGCACTTGCTTTGTCTGATCGGTGACAAATGTGAGCCGTCGAATAAGAGGAGATAGAATTCATCAATGTGGGTGAGATGGCAGCTTAAAAAAAAGTGGCTGCAGTCTCAATCATTGATGAGACAAATATAAATATGCCTGACTCTGAAGGCCTTAAAAAAAAAACAATGTGCCAGAGCCTACAATGTTGCTAGGGTTGCAAGGGCCCTTCATTATTGTAATAGATGTTAAATGGAAATACAGTCTGATAGAACCAAGTTTGAGACTTATTCCTGTTTTTATTTGTGCCCAGGTTCTGCCATTACGGGCCCAGTTGCCAAGGAGTGTGCTGATCTTTGGCCCAGGATTGCATCAAATGCTAGCAGCATTGCCTGACACTTGGTTTTCAATAAAAACTGTTGATGGTGGAGCTAGTGTTGTCACTATTCCAACATTTTTACTTCCTGCATAAAGTACCTCGATGCCAGTACCAAAATGGTTCCTGGACAAAAATCTAAAAGTCGGCGAGATACAAACTTTCACCCAAGCTTTTGTGCATAAAACTCCTCATGCTTACCTACAAATTGAGATTTGAGGCTCTGTTTCCATGCATAGAGGATGTGTTACAGATGTTCCCTGCTTGAAAAACATTCTTGGTCTGTGACATGCACGCACTTACCATATGTAATCCTACAATAAAATGATATATACAGTTGATCTATTAAAAGTGCTTTTCAGTGAGAATCAATAACTGAATAGTTTTTGATTGTTTTGGCAGTCGTCAACTCATAATTGACATTTTCAAAACAGTTAACGCAGAGGCGTTCAGTGAGCAAAATGACATTTTATTTGTGAAAGGCAATACCTGTGCTAAAACATAGAATATATGGAACAAAAACAATTTTTGCCTTCAAACAAACCAATTTCTTTCAGGTGAGCTTATGATTTGCCTTTTTCTTTTTTAGGCGGTTCTTAAGTGCTAGAAGGTCAATATAGAGGATTTGATTTAGGACAGCAGAGGCACAGAGTAGTCCACCATGCAAAGCTCCAGCCATGCCATTGCAGAACACATCCTGACCTGCAAACAAACACACAATTAAATACTGTCAATTACAACTCCAGTGTTTTTGTTGTTTTTCTTTAATCACCTGTTAAGTATAGACCACTGATAGGTGTTTGTGGTCTGGTCCTTGCAACCGTTTCAGGGGTGAAGCGCTCCAAATTGTGTTCAGCACCATACATCTCACCTCTTGGTGCACCCAAATAATGGACATTAGTCAGAGGCGTGGCTGCATCAACCATAACCACCTAAAAAGAGACACACAATTGGATATAAGTGTGTTACATTTTGTCAAACACTACATAAAACCACAAAAAAAGTACAATAAAGCAAAACTATTTAAAATGCTTAAAAACACATTTAAAAGACAATGAGTTTGAAATAAACATCCATTTAAACAGGGGTGTCAAACTCCAGTCTTCGGGGGCCGCGTTCCAACATGTTTTCCAAGATTCCCTCGTTAAGTGCAGGTGCGTGAAAACTTTTAGCTCCTTTTGACCATGAAAGTGGCTAAAAGTTTTCACGCAGGTGCACTTAACGAGGGTAACTTGGAAAACATATTGGAACGCGGCCCCGAGGACTAGAGCTTGACACTTGTGACCTTTGCCCATGATATTTCCCTAATAAAGTGGCCTGTTATTAGGTACACTTGAAAATGGCGGTGTACCTAATGGAGTGTCCGTGTGCTTCCCTCGTTAAGTGCAGGTGCGTGAAAACTTTTAGCTCTTTTTGACCGTGAAAGTGGCTAAAACTTTTCACGCAGGTGCGCTTAACGAGGGTAACTTGGAAAACATATTGGAACGCGGCCCTTCGAGGACTGGAGGTCGGCACCCCTGGTTTGAGTGAAAAGTGCCACACCCGCCCTCACCCCCACTTTCTGATTGGCTGATTGATCTGTGATGTCACATGGACACTCCATTAGGTACACCGCCATTTTCAAGTATACTTAATAACAGGTCACTTTATTAGGGAAATATCATGGTCATCAAAGGTCACAGGTCTCAAGCTCTAGTCCTCAGGGCCGCGTTCCAATATGTTTTCCAAGTTACCCTCGTTAAGTGCACCTGCGTGAAAACTTTTAGCCACTTTCACGTTCAAAAGGAGCTAAAACCTTTCACGCAGGTGCACTTAACGAGGGAATCACATGGACACTCCATTAGGTACACCGCCATTTTCAAGTGTACCTAATAACAGGCCACTTTATTAGGGAAATATCATGGTCAAAGGTCACAGATGTGAAGCTCTTGTCCTTGGGGCCGCGTTCCAATATGTTTTCCAAGATTCCAAGGAGCCTGGAGTTCGACACCCCTGGTGTAGAATAACACAATTAAAAAAAACTAACATACATTACAAAGCTCAACACACACCTTGTCTTTAAGTTGAGGGAAGATGGTTATGGCCCACCCCAGCATCTCCTGAGCCATGTGGTTTTTTAGATCCAGGTAATCCTGTCCCCTCTTGCCAATCTTTGTCCCCTCCCATTCTTCAAACCACTCATAGCGAGCCATGGTTAACAAAGTCATACAGGATTTTCCTAAGTGAAGATAAGGTCATAAGTTATAGGGCCACATTTGACCCCAGATCTCCATCCATCCATCCATCCATCCATCCATCCATCCATCCATCCATCCATCCATCCATCCATCCATCCATCCATCCATCCATCCATCCATCCATCTTCTTCCGCTTATCCGGGGTGGGGTCACGGGGGCAGCAGCTTTAGGAGGGACTCCCAGACTTCCCTCTCCAGATCTCTCTTTTATTTATTTACCTGGTTGTCGAATGTTGGATGTGGGATCTTTGGCAGATGGGAAGGTGATGAACATCATAGGAATGTTCCCCAAGACTTGATCTCTGGTCAGCGAAGAGTATTGTTCCATTCTTCCCACATAGTCAAGACACCACATATATAATGAAATCCAAAATTGTCAAAACTAACTGTAATCCTAATGAAGAGAAGCACTATAAAAAAATGTATCTGTTTTGAATGTGTAAGTGGTCATAATTAAATTAAAATAAATAAACCAATTAAATTAAAACATAAAAAAAAAATAGGGGGGGAATCAATACAATTTACTTACAGTGTATCCAAGTCGTTGTCTTTATACATCCAGAAATTTGTGGAAACAATTCCCAGCTCTTCTTTGGTTCCATCCAGACCAACAAAGACCAAGAAGGAACCCATGCCATGGCGCACCATACTCAACAATGACTGGATCTCTGCTCATATAGGATCAACAGCATTTTTTTTTCCCTGTAGTGTTTTTGACATCCTAAACATGCATGAAAACTCACCTGCTTTTTGTTGAATCTGTTGTGGCAGAAACTTCTGGAAAGTGTTGAAGATTCCAGCATTGGAAATGACAACAGGAGCATGGATCTCAAGCTCCTCTTGTCCTTTTAGCACTGTCACTCCTGTGAGAAAATACATCCCAGTAAAAAAATCCCAATATAATAAATAATAATGTCATAATGGTATAATGCTACTTCATATAACGTTATAAATTTATAATTAAATTATAATTAAACTAGCATATAAAGACTATAAAAGGCAAATAAAAACTGTAATCAGCACAAATAAAAAAAAAAATAATTCTCACCGCAAGCTTTCCCCTGCTGGTTTAGTAGTACACGCTGCACTGGTGCCCTGACCAAGACAGCGCCCCCTGTCTGCTGAATGACAGGGATGATGTGAAAAGCAAACTCACTTGCGCCTCCTCTTGGATAGTACGCGCCACGTTTGTAATGGTGAAGAAGGAGCGCATTGATGAGAAAGCTCGACTGCTTCGGAGGCACACCTTCAAGAAATGATCAAACAAAACTCTCAATAAATTCAACAATATGGGTTCAATACATATAATACTGAATTTAAAATATTATGAATTCCCAGTACCGTAGAAAAGGTAAGCAGATAAAGCTTGAAGATCTTTGTTTTTTGTGAGACGGGACATTAATTCAGAATGGTTTGTGGTTGCAAGGCGGAACACTCTTGATATGCGATCTAATAGTCCGGTGCGCACCAGGAAGTTGACAAGCCAATATGGAATAATCTTCAAACAGGCAATAAGTGGTGTCCGTTGTGAGGCTAACTGCAAATGAACAAACACATTTAACAATCAGTTTAACACACTTTCCAAAAAAAAAATGCAAAATGCCTTGGATTCAATGTATTGAATCACAAATCCATCCCGGTTACTTCCTATTAATCTACCTTCATTAATCGAAAGAATTCATCAATAGCATCCTCCTCTCCTGGAAACTGCTTCTTCAATTCAGTTGCCATTTCAGTCTTCCCTGCATGTATACAATACTGCCTAGGAAGTGAATACGAAATGGATCAAAACATGAAAACAAAAAAATATTTATGTATTGTGTATAACCTGTGTTTTCCAGGTTGGCCCAAGAGCAAGGTATCGAAGTGTTCCTCAAGCCGAGTAAACTGCAGCTGGCCCTCTGTGATTTGATCCAGGGCAACTCGAAGCAGGCTGTTCTCGTGAAGCTGGCCAAGATAATGAATACCTGGAATTAAATATTCAGATCAGAAGCCAGTTTGAGTTATTTTGGACACGGGGCTCTGGGCAGCATGGTTCAGTAGTAGAGTGTTCGCCTCTCAACCTCAAGGTGGTAGGTTCGATTCTCACTCCTGGTGAGCATTTTTCTTACATGTCACTGGTTCTAAAAGGGCATTTTAAAATAAAAAAATAAAATAAAAAAATGGATTTGATTTGATTGGTTTGATTTTCTGGATTACTAATGAAAATTAAGACTATAGCTACTTATACTCCGGCACCCCTACATCACTCATGAAAATTTTTCTTTTGATGTTACAAGAGCACCATCATTGTCAAATTAAGAAGTACACTTGAAAATGTAACAAAAAAAAACCCTTGAAATTTAACACTTATTTTTCAGATTTTTGGATTAAAGAACACTAACCCGATAATCAGACCATGGGTATTTAAAAAGGCCAATTGCCGACTTACCCACGTCAAACTCAAATCCCTTATTTTGGAAGGTATGCGTGCAGCCACCAGCCTGATCATGTTGCTCCAAAACAAGAACCTTCTTTCCAGCCTTGGCCAACAGAGCTGCAGCTGTCAAACCACCCATACCGCTTCCAATAACCACAGCATCCAGAGCTTTGGGAACCCGATCCATGCGGAATCCTGTAAATTAAAAGTATGATAAATATTGTAAGACATACATTATTAAAATCTAGTTTCATCATTACTATCTAATTCTAGCCCATCTGAATATGTTTTGTGTAGAATGTACATATTCTTACAAATGCATTTATTCTACGGCTGGCTATCAATTTATGTGACCAAAATACAAAATAAAACATTAAATAGTTATTAAAAGAGTAGACAAACATTGATTTAATCTGCAAAAGTCAGAATTGATGGATTTTTTTTTTTTTTTTTTACCTTTCTTGAGCCTCTCATCTCTCTTTTTGTCGTCGTTAACCAAGGGTCCTGGAGGCTTAAGGCAGGTCTCACTAAAAACCTTGTAGCGTTGCGTAACAGTCAGGAATATTACAATAACTAAGACAACCAAAATACTGCTCAATAGAATAGACAGCCACATTGTATCAATGATCTTTACACGGCTAAAGCTCGGCAAAAAGAAAGAAATTATGGAAGGTTAACGAGGAAAAGAGAGCAATGATGAGGCGGAGTTACTACAGATAAAATATTTCAAAAGCCCTTCATTGCCTTTAGCAAGGTATTCATTCATTCATAAGGAATTTTATGGGTGAGGTATAAGAAAAGGGAAATAGATGCTTATTAAGAATGAAAGAGGATGTTTCATAAAATAACTCCTAACATTTTTCAAATTAAAGTACGGTGAAGTAAAGGAAAGACATCTCACTGTCTACATCATGGACACGAGACTGCAAGAAAACAGAGAACTAGTTGTTAATTATTTCAAAAGGGTGAAGTCACACACATAAGTAAAACCATGAATAATTTAGGGATCATTAGTCAAGTACCTTAAGGCACTTTTTTTCTATCAAAAAAAAAAAACCCTGTGACTTCAAACTTAACTATTGGAAACAAGGACACTTTTTAAATTATGAAGAGTCACTGGTCTTTTTTTTTTTAATTCCAAAAGCTAAATGTGCCAAAATTGCAAATCCAAATTTTTATTATATTTCAGGAATCAGATTTTTTTTTTTCCACATCTGTATACAAGAAATTGTCAAGACAAGTTTCTTATATAGAAATTTGGAATTTATTTATTTTACTATTGTTTGTTGGTATAATATTCATATTTACAATTGTGGCTATTTCCATAGAATTGATTATTATTGAATTGGTTATTCATTTGTGCTGTTTTTGTGTACTTGTGTGTGTGTGGGGGGGGGGGGGGGACAAGTTTATAGTATCTTAGATAGGCCATTGTTTCTCTATCACGCTGGTTTTAATTGAGGCATCAAGTCTTTTCTATTTTGTCGTACTGCTTCTGTAAAGTCCTCTTTTTTTTTTATCTTTTTTTGTATTTAACAATAATTGGCCTGGGTCTGGCCTTGCCATGATTTTGTATTGTATTTGTAATTTTTCTTGGAAAAAATTCTGTGAGGTTGCATTCAAATCGTTCTAGTAGTTTTGAAACTGTAATCTCTCCTTTTATGATAATAAATAGCTTTGGATGAGGTTCAGTGAATTCAGTGAATGCACTCAGGCTCATAATGAAAAGCTTGCTGGACCACAATTTACAGCAGACAAAAAGGAAAATAAGAGGTGCATATTTATGTCATGGCTCAGCATACACGTTAACAAACGGTTCATTCATTGTGGGGTCCATCTATTTTATGAAAGACTGCAACAAAAACACAACCTATACTCAGGTAATGATCAGAAAATAAATGGTTCATACAAAGGTTTGGATTGCCAAAGAAAAATTCTATTACACTTCAGGATATAAGTTTCCTTGTATACATATACACCGAAGTTGAGGTTATGGTGCAAATGTTTTTTTTTTTTTTTTCCCTCAGTATTTTTTTGTTTGACATGATGTAAAGAGCAACCCCCCCCCCCCCCCCCCCAAAAAAAAGAAAGAAAGCATTGATCATGATGTTTTGAAGAACTGGGAGTACAACTCCATCTGGCAGCTGGTGTAGAGCTTTCTTTTGATAACATGAGAAACAAAAAATTCCTGACATTAATAAAAAAAAGAAATAAAGAGTCGGAGGTGACAAAACTTGCTGCAGCTCAGCAATTCATTGGTGTGCAAGGGCCTTGGGAATCTATATTTTAAAATTAGCCTGGACGGATAAAAGTGTGATGTACAATAACGGACAGACAGTAACAGAATGAAGATGTTGAACAAAGTGCCAGAAGAGCACTGGTTTTGGTATCGGCTGTAGTCCATGGGTCGGTTAGAATTCAGAAGAGGCAGCGGCAGTTTTTTCTTTTTCTTTTTTTTTGTACTGGGAAGTCCGTCATGCAGAGTGGGGCAAGTTAAAGGGGTCTTTGCAAAGTCTTCATCTTAACTGCCATAATGCATTGTGTTGCTGGGGATGACCATGGGCGAAGCCATAGAAATAGCAGCACCCCCCATGGTAAACTGGTTGGTGACTGGATAGTAAGTACCACTGCTACTGGGACCTGATTGGCCTGCTGCAGCCCCTGAAAGAGAAAACAAAGGATTACAATTCAAGACTCCCTGTGACTGTTTGCATGATAAATACATTTAGCTTACCAATGTGGATTTCTGTACTGTGTTGATTATTAACTGGACATACCCTGGACAATTCCTGTGCTCATGATGGAGCCCATCCTGGAGTGGGTGTGGTTCACAATACCTGTGTTCACTGCGAACAAAAAGAAAAAGAAAAGCAGTTACTTGCTGTCGTATCAAAACATTCATTATTTGCATACTTTTTTATTAATTTATTAAGTCTCACAATGATTAGTCTCAGAAACAATGACTTGTCGATGTGTTGTTGCATCTTTGTTAACGCTCTTACGATTCTGTAAATGTGAGAAGTATTCTGGAAAATAAATATGTGAAATAAAAAAATATGAGAGAGTAGCAATCCCCTGGTCGCTCCAGAGTTTGGGAGCAGAAAAAGTCAGACTTGCACCATGAAACAAGCAAATGATTTTTCTAAACAATAAGCCCAACAGATGCCACGCATACCTGGCAACCATGGCTGTACGGATCTGGCAACCATGGCTGCACTTTGACCTGCCGACAGTTATAACAATACAGGAGCTTTTCGCCAGCAGTGACCTGTAAATGCATCCATGAAATGAAGTACCGAAATTCCGCTGTCTATTTTCCCGTGCAGACCGCACTGAACGGTTCAAATCTCGATTTTATTCACTTTGATCCTATGCGACTTTGTGTCTAACGCGACTTGGTCATGGACCCCAATGTTTTTTTTTCAAATAGTATTTTAAATGGATGCTAAAAGGGCCGTACGAAGCTAAATGACTAGCGCGTAAATCTTAGCGCAAGTGATTAGATGAATTTCAGAATTTTCCAGTTGAGTTGGATAAGAAGTTTGCATCGAGAGTGAAAAACAAAAAAAACAACCTGGGTAGGTTTGACCTAGGCCTACGAAAATTTGCAGGCTAGTTGTAGCACCCCAAGATGTATAAAAAGGTCCATGGCAGAAATGTTAAAGTGAACAGGAAAAGAGTTTTTGAAGGTCCAATTTTTGCACAATTACAGGTCATACCTTTGTACCCTTGTCCTAGCTGGTTCACCCGATTGACTTCAAACTTGGGCTGTACCATGTTAAGACCTGAGACGACAAGGGAAAACAGCTTGAGTTTTTGAATTGCTAGGTGACGGGGCGGCTCATCAAAGTTGGGTTCACAATTCGTTCGCCACAAGAACTGCTTTAGAAATGGTTTTTGAGAGCAGACGCTCTCAAAGATAATCCAAAATTTCACATGTAATTAGTTAACTGCCAATAAAACGAGATGAATTTTAGCGGTGCTAAACATTTATAAAAACTCATGAAACCATGAACACAAACAAGGCCTGGTGAAAAAAATATTTGATCAGTTTATTGTGTAATTTAAAAAAAATGTCTCTGTAGCTTCCTCTCGAATTTCTTAATGAAGTTGTACTTTTTAGAGAGCGTTGCAAAAATTTTGTGGTACATATAACAGCCCAAGACTTTAAAAAAAAAAGGTTTACTAAGGATTAATGCCTCTTGAAGGTGAACCATCAAACATATTGCACATTTCTTCATTTCTTTTCATTTCATATGCCAGTCGTGAAATCCACAGAAGAAATCGATTAAATTAATCTCGCTTAACTGGTGGCTGGCTTTTTTTTTTAATAATCAAGGAAATTGGGGTCCATGGCCGAACCACATTAGATAGAAAGTCGCATAGGATCGAAGAGAGTATAATCGAGATTTAGGTAACCACGTGATAATCGATATTTCCTGCAGAAGCGCGCACGCATTGTGTGAAAGGCAGAAACCGTTGCTTGTTTTCAAGAAAAAGATGAACACACTTTTGTGTTTGTCAATTTCCATTCCAATTAAGTTTGTAAGTAGAGGTACCATTTTATGAGCGACTAAAAGAATAAATCGGCCTAACTTGGGTTGATATTGATTATTTTGAAAAGAGCTATATCTGGCCAATTTAATCATCAGAACGACAGAGTAATGGTGGCACTCAAACACATGTTGCAGTTTGGACAACAATACAGTGCATCTGGAAGGCATTCACTTTTTTCCATGTTACAGCTTCATTTCAAAAATAGTCAATTTCATAATCTTTCAACTTTTGGAAATTTACACACACAAAAAACATGTCAATCAAATATCCGCAGCCTTTACTCAATACCTTCTTTGCAGTGATTACAGCTTTTTTTTTAATATGATGCCACAAGCATGGCAAAATTATCTTTGGGCTGTTTCACCCATTCCTCGTTGCAACACCTCAAGTTGGATGGAGACTACTGATGAAAAACCAGATTTGATAGCTGTGCTTGAAAATAAGTCGAAAGGATTGAACTGAGAGGATCAATGTGTTTGCAGCACACACACTTCACACGCTTTATAAGACACACATATGGCAGATATCCAAAAGGGAGCTTTCACCCATTTGGAACTTTCTAGGCCAATTACGAGGTCACTGTCAGTGACCAACAACATATGCAAAAGGCCGAGAGCTCTGCGCGCGGCACACACGATAGAATGCCTTTATTGTCATTGTACAACAGGTATACAACGAAATTAGGAATATAGCTCGCAAGTCAGGCTGCTCTTAAACTTGGCCGCGTATCACGTTTGCAGGCGCATTTTTTTTTTTCTTCACCAAAGCTTAACAGCAGCATTTTTTTGTAAATGCACAAACATGCACAAACTAATTGTGGACATTGTCATGCAGCGGTACAGCTCTGCTGCAGCCCAGAACTACAACAAAAACTTAACAGTTTGGATTCCACTGACATTGTTGTTGTTGTAGATCTAGTGAGAATCCCGGGTCCACTGAAAACTGCTTCCTCTGCTCTATGCGGAAAAAAACAACAATTGCCCCACTTGATCACTTATTGTATGATTTACCCAAAATTGTACTCATTATTGTATCGAACAACCATTCACACTTACAACTACGGGCGATTTGGAATGGTCAATTGTCCTACCATGCAAAAAGTGGAGTATACTACAAATGATGAGATAAATATTCGGATACAAGTATCTATCAGTACAAGTGATCGGAGTGATCCACTCTCTTCATGCACACAAATACGTCTCCATGATTTAAGCTAATGATAGCAAATGTATGTATAGCATACGTGCATCAATGAATGGGGGGGTGCTCAAGGAAGCCAGCTAAAATGTGCACATCATACTTTTTAAAATGCCATTATACGTAAATATCGTGACTCGAATATCTATTTATTAACATGAGAAGGATTTAAAGTGTACACGTGGAGGTCACTCATTGAGGGGAAAGGGAGTAATATATATAGATATAATTTGTCGATCTTGCTGGGGAAAGGGAATAATATGTGTATTTTATATGTATGTATTTTTTTTTTAAAGTTCAGACAATTGGGAATTATGGTAACGTGTCATTTGTGTCAGCTAAAAATCCATGTTATGATACGAGTACTTCACTACTTCTTACACACTGCGTACATCTGAGATCAGCATTTTGTTCGAAGGGGGCAAATTTTGCATTTGGTGAGAATTTGGTTGATTTGCGTTTGGATGGCCTTGTCAAAACTCTGACAATGCTGTCTTGCGTTGCAGTGACAAAACAGGGAGAAAGACGTACCTAGAGGAATAAGGTTGTTGTGAGAGACTGATGAGCCACTGCCAATGACTGTACTAAGGTCATAAGCTGCAGGCATTCCTGGATAGGATGATAAGAAACACAGCAATCACCAATATTAACAAAGAAAAAAAATCAATCGGATCAAGGTGGCACGTATGGGATCACAGTTTGAGGTTGGTTCAATTACTTTACATTAAGCGCTAAGTTTTATTGTTAAAATAAGGTGAATTCAAATTGTGTTGCAATTCGATATTATTAAAATCAATTATTCCTGTGGTGATAAGGGATTGATAATATACCGTTTGCCTGTCTTTGGTAAAAACTATGAAAGTCATCGCTCCTGGAGGACAATCGTTTTAATTTTGGAGAGCAAACTACAGATGTTCCACAAAAGTCCCACCCCTTTAAGAAACATGTGCACGCAGACATGCAGAACCACACAGGCACACAGCGTTCACAACTTGAAGGTGGTGGGTTCAATCCTCACCCCTGGTGACCATGACAAAGTGTCCTTGAGCAAGACACTGAACCCTAAATTGTTCCTAGCGGCGCCTGGCAGCAGCCTCCCATTGATGGAATATCTTAATTTCGTTGTAGACCAGTTGTACAATGACAATTAAGGCAATGAAATTCAATTGAAAAAAGATTTCGGCCTGCCGCCCCAGGGCAGCTGGGGCTATTTACATAGTTTACAACTACCAGAGTGTGAATGGGTGAGCGCATGAATAATGCATCGACTGTGAGCGCTTTGAGTATAGGCTTCTATAGAAAGAAAAAAAAAACAGAGTATAAATCACATTCTTGGGGAAATATAGTACTTCACATAAACTGACAAACACTAGAGCTCAGATTCGCCACCAATATTTTTTGTTCTTTTAGTAAACATGGTGAAACATGATTTTAGGTTTTTTTTTTTCATATTCTTCTTCCCATTATGATGGAGGGTTGGATGGATGGATGGATGGATGGATGGATGGATGGATGGATGGATGGATGGATGGATGGATGGATGGATGGATGGATGGATGGATGGATGGATAGATGGATGGAGTTAGCGTGTCAAAAATGTATCTCTGAACCCACCCCAGCGTTGATGGCAGGAAACGCATTTGACAAATCTTCTGCCTCCAAATACAGTAATGTTTTATTTTTAGTTTAAAATGGCTTACCTTAACTAGAATCCCGCGACGCTTTATGGCCAAAGGTTGAATCCTGGTCCGATATTGCGCTTTTTACTGCTGTAATTTCTCATCCCACATTTTTTTGCCATGATTACTCTTCTCATGTAATATAAATATAAATAAATAAGATGGTTAACGGCTGTAATGCCTGCTGCGACTTCATGGCTATTGCCAAACACTTTTGGTGAATTACCGACAGGGGGGCGAAGGTTGGTGCCCTTCCGAGCTCTAATTTTAATATGAAATACATCCCATTCCATCATGGGGGTTATGTTATAAATAAAATATGTGATACAGGAATACACTGTAGACATTTGATCACATTTATAGCACCGTTTTAGGTCTTCACTACAATAAAAACACATTTAAACAAATATTAACGGAGAGCATAATCAATGACTAACACAAACATAGTATTTTACAATGTGTTTTGAATATGATGATGATGAAGATGATGATGAAGCTGCCATAATGCAGTACTACAAGGCGTCTGTTTTGTAAAAAAAAATGAATGAATAAATATTGTCATGTGTTGGAAATGACCATTGAAAATTTTACATCCTCATTAGCAAATTGTACAAGTGTCCATAACATGGTCTCAGCCCTTCTACATCAATGACTTTTTTTTTTCTTTTTGTAATGAACAAACTAGCTTTGTGCAGTTAATGTCTGACTGTGCTTCTTTCAATGCTTCTCCATCAATATCGTTTTGGAACTACAGCACACCATACATCAGGATGCCACTCGGCCAATATTACACAACGGATTGGGAAAGGTGACCAGCAAGGGAAATTGACAGAATACTAGCAAAACAAAAGGGATGCTCTGATTGACTAAATCAGAATTTATAGGTATTACAACTCACAACTACACTACAAAATGCTGGCAAATGGCAAAAAAATACACCCTTAAAAATGCTGCATTAAAAACAACCCAATTTGGGTTAAAAATTGGACCAAAACCAAATATTTTTTTGTATTTGCAAAGGAACTCAAAGTTGGGTCATTTTGATAACATTACATAAATAATACATAATTACGTTAGGTTGATATGTCGATTTAAACCAGTCCAGCTCTCGTCGTTGTAGCTGGATGGCAGGGCAGCGACATCGATGTTTGCTTTTTTTTGTGAGAAACCATTTGGAACAACCCCCCCCCAAAACAATTCAGGAGTTAGAAACCAAATACATGAATATTTTCTAATAATATTACTTCTATTAATCTTTTGAATCTGAGCAGAGTATGATTAAATCTCACGACGATCAAGGTATTCTAGGGAAAAATGTGCTGCCAGTTTGGGAAAGCTTGGTCTCAGTCTCAGGTTACCAAAAACTGAACAAACTGAAAATTAAAAAATTGCACAAACTCAACACTTGATTCAAAAGGTTGTATAACAAAATATTCATGTAAGGAGATCATCATTTTTGTCCAGGCCTGTTTCATGAGTTTTTAAAAACTTTCCGTTGAACCACAACTCAAAAGCATTTTTAAATTTATATTTTGGAATTTGTAGTTAACTTTACACAATCTAGGGGGTTTTCTTCCATTAATATTTTGTCCACGTGTGTATATAAGAATGAAGGACGTTTTCGAGGTTGGGTGTTCCCAGTGACTACATTAATTAAATAAATTCTTAACATCTTGCTTTAATGTTTGTTATTCACCTGATGTGGACATACCTTGACTCATGCTGTAGGCTATTCCTGTATTCCAAATATTCTCAGAGGGGGAGGTGTAATGCGACCCAGGAGGTGGATTTGGGGTGGTACCCGTGTACCTGTAAATACATATATGTTTGATATTATGAAAACAGAGCACTCCCATGGAGGTGGCTTTGCCTCAACAATCAGATTGGTTTAAGTGGAATACTTAACATATTTAGTTTTCAACGCAAAATGTCGAGAAATCTTTGTCCCGGTTCTCGGGCAAAGCTTCGTAAACCGACTCGAAAATGAGTAAAGGATCCCTTTCATTTAGTAATTGACTCACCTAAAAAATGGGTTCTTTAAATCCAGGAGGTTGCTGGACTTTGATCCAGTCTGGTCCACCTGGGCAGCAATACTGATGTCATAACTTTGTCTGTTGGGAAAGAACGTATCACTTGATGAATAAGACCTGAATGGCAACAGATTTTTTTTTTTCTTCTCAATTTCAATGAAAAATCATTGTCAACATGACCATCTGCATTGTTTTAGTGGTTTATGGTGTTTGCTGTATGTTATAATTTGTTATAATATGACTGATTTTTACTCCATGTATAGCACACATGCAGCAAAAACAAAACACAAAGTTCAATTGCAAAATATTAAGGACAAAATAAAAAGTAAACACATATAGTAAAATGCGGCTCTAGTAAAATGCGGTCAAATTTATGGATGATCAGTTTCTTATTCAGAGCCAATAATCACCTTTTGTTGGCCACTAGTAGAGCAGTCCCAGACAGTGTATCCCCAGCCTTTGTGAATAAAGGAGACTGCAGCAAACAGCGTACCTGATACCAGTGAGTAAGAGGTTCTGTAGGTGCAGTGGACAGCCACACTGTCGTCCTGTCAGGAGACAACAAGCAATGACTTTGAATCAGAGGACGTTTATTTATATAGCACTTGAAGCAGAGAGACTCTCCTGTTTATGTTCACAAATGCACTTTAGAGCTATAGATCATTCATTTTTTCATGTCTCAATAAAATAAAAAAAAAAGTAACATTTCTATCAGGCATTCATTTGTATTAGAACATTTTCAAAATCTCATCTTGTTCTCCTTAATAATTTATTGTGTGACTTACACTGATCCCATGAATGCCACGTCAAACCAGAAAGCCAGACCGTGTACAAGGCCCGAGTGCATCATGTGGAACTTAAAGGGGATCTCTATCCTAAAAAACAAAGAAAAAGGTAATAAGATACAATTAATAGATTTATTTGACTTGTATCAATTAGGGTTACCTGTAAAGATCCTCTTCTTTCGCCTCCAGAAAGTTGACTGTGTATTTGACTGACTTTGCCATCAAGATACGAATATCAAATGTGTCCTGTGGATGGAGATGTGAGGTCATCCCATCAAGCAAAAGTAACATGGTAATAATAGTTTCTGCAATAACCTACTAGCCCAACTACTTGATCAGTTCAGCCATTATACACACAATTTACAATGGGTCTGTGCATTTTCTCTGTGCATATATTTATGACCACAATGAGCGGAAAAACTAACAGACTAGAGTCCGCTTATTGACTGTTCTTGGTATACGTACCACAATTGGTTGGCGGAAATATTCATCCACTGCTGCACCCCGCAGCGCAGAGAGATCTACACCATGGAAGGAGGGCTGGTACCTGAGGAACAAAAAAAACAAAAAAAGTTTTATATTTTAGAATGTTGCAAATGTGGTCTAATATCAATATTAGACCGTAGTATAAATATCTTTTGTGACTTGTTTTTTGCAGCCCACCCAGAATCAATTGAGAATTATCTATCTCCATCAATTCTTGCCTGTTTTTTTTTTCCTACTCACCAAAAATTAGCTTTTGTGAACTGCTCCATGTATAGCTGCTCATCTGTGAAAGGTGCCAGGTGAACATCTCCAATGGTCGGGAACATTTTACCTAAAACCAAAGCAACAAAGAAGAAAACATGTCCTAGTTAATCAGAATTGTACAAACTAATCATGTAAAATACATCATTTCATCCAACTTTCTTTTGGATTTTATCATTATAATCAAGTGTACCATTGGGTTTAAGGAACTTCTTGGCATGCAAGTAGCTCTCCAGCATCCGCTCATTAAAAAGCATATAGCCCATGGGCTCTGATATGATGATGTCCACTTGTTCAGGGAGTGTCACCTCCTCCACCTTTCCCGGTACAACAATTACATGGTCCCCAAGATGGTTACTGTTAACCAGCACCTGCAAAGTAGCACACACGTAATGAGTCATTGCTATTACAAATCAGGTTTATGTTTGGAAATATTGCTTTTGAGTGTGTACCTCAGCATGCTGAGCCATTGTACTTGCTTCCACAGCATAGACCTTCTTTGCTCCTGCCTGGGCCGCAAAGAAAGACAGGATCCCAGAGCCACAGCCAACATCCAGCACAATCTGGAGGAAAACATCGTAAGACATCAACATAAGATCAAAAACTGTACATTCGCTTATTATTATTGATACATTGGATTTATATCGTGATTTCTATAGCCAGAGCGATTAATATGGCTCAACAAATCCCTGAGTTGACTAAGCTGCGCGAATGACATGAATCTAGACATTGTTAAAAATAACTCGAACAGCTCATTACCTTGTCCTCAAAATCAGCATGGTTCTGCAAAATGGCTCGCTGGTAAGTCCCTGTGCGCACATAGTCCTGCATCATATTCTGTTGTTGCGAGAGGTATCCATAAAACTGCAAGTATGAAAAACAAGGAAATAAATATTACTCATTGCAGTTAAAAAAAGAAAGATCAAAATCCTCTACAAATGCTTGCACTCAAGGGATTGATGCTAAGTGTCTACTCACCTGGAAGTACTGTATGGCAGATGATTCCTCTGTTCTGTCACTGAAGACTGACCGCTCACAAAGATGGCCCCGACAATTCTTCAAGACGTTATAAAAGGACTGAAAGTCTGAAGTTGAAACCGTGCAACAGATCAGGTTACAAGTTAAGTAGGGATGCTAATAATAAAATCCAACTTCGAAGTTAGGGTACCTGCAGGTGAGGAAAACTGAATTAGGACACTGTTGCAGCCCAGTGTGATAATGAACGACTGCTTCCCCACTCTGCTGCATTCCGTCTCCTTAGAAACTGAACACTTGAAGATACTTGCGTCCTCTCCTGAAAAAAAAAAAAAAAGGGAGATTCTGTATCAGATGAAGATAAATTTTGTAGAGACAAAAATTTACATGAAAATTCAATGTATTTAAGCTATGAGTGATTAGTGAGTGGCAACGTAACATGGTGTCACTCTTGCTGTGATGCGTTAAGTAGCATTTATATATATTTAGGTTATTAATTTGTGGTGTTTTTCTTAAGGCAGAGAAGGGCGGGGTGAGCCTTTCAGTTACTCATGCATTAGGTTATACACTTGTTTTCAAATATGTTCGATCCGATTGATTGCTGAATGCTAAAAATAGGATTGATTTGATTCTATAACAATCATGTTGGCTTTCTGGAGGTAGTTCATCATCAAGCGCGACTGGGTAGTTTGACACCACCGCGGAGAACATCCCATCACACGTCTCTTTTCTGCTGCACAGATTTACATATGCTATCAATAAAGTCGGTGTTGCTTCAGTGTAAACTAGCTTAGCGCCTAGGAGTAGCAAGCAGTCGTAAAAGTAAACACTTACATCAAGACCTACATATACATATATGCTACTGTTTATTTTTTTAACCAGTGCAGCAGTTTAGTGTGACATGTCCACACTCCACAGTAATGCCATTGATGGGTGAGCATGGGATATAAGAGCTTTTTAACAATCACAGCTTTGACAATGTCAAAATTGTGTTGTTTGATATCACAAGTTCGGTCTCAAAACACTAAATTGTTCAGCCCTAGTTCACGACAAAATAATCCTAGCAGGGGTTGCAGTTCATGACCAAATAACCAATGCCTAATAATGAGTACACATCAGACTGTTTTGATTAAAAAATAAAAGATGTAGAAGAATATTATTGGGAAAGAACATTTTCATTAATGCAGCCTTAATTTTATTTTAGGAGGGAAAAGCGAGCCTATTGTTTCAAGAACAAAGACGAATGCATAAGGAAGGCCTTTAATCAAAAATGAAAGATAAGCATCAATAACAATTCATCTAACTACACAATGTTATGCTGTATTTAGACGGCTTTGTCAAGTAACTAAAGATATACGATTAAGCGATCTACTGTACAAGGGGCTACCGCTAAGACCTCAACGTGCCGCTGCTCGTGAGGTTGACATTTTTCCCAAAACAATTTTGCAACCTCTATGGACTCATCGCAAAATAGAATTAGAAAAATTATTCAAATAATTGCAATTAATATTCAAAAGCATCGTTACAGAAAATCACACCGCGTGTTAAAAGATTAAAATGTATATTGATGTATTGCAGCTATTCGACGATGTCTTTTTTAGCCATGTTAAACAGGCGATATTTTATCGCGAGCATGATTACGCCTACAACCGAGGCACTGGGAAAATATTTGTCTTGCGGTTCCCTCCTGAAACGCTGCGTTACCGCGTCATGCGTTACCGTTAGCCAAGGCTATCAAAAAAGCTGTATAAGCATGTGCAAAGCAAACCATAGCATAGCTTAGCATATTTTAGCATAGCTTAGCATACCATAGCATAACATAGCATAGTATAGTTTCGCGTAGCTTAGCTTAGCTTTAGCACTGGTGGTGCAGATGCCACACATGTCCGATGCGTTAATGTTGAAATGGTTACCGTACCATTAGAGAGGTTGAGTAATGCAGTCTCCTGTGTGGTTTTTACTTCCAAACGCAATGGTTGCTGTTCTGAGTGTCGTTGTATTTCTCCATTTGCGTCTCCGATGGTCAGCAGCCGTACGCCGGGAAACACCGAGACCGCCATTTTCAATCTGAAAGTGTACAGGTCAGGCAGGTCTGTGTGGCATTCTACTTCACAATTCGGGATACATAAAACATTGCAACAGCGCCCCCTTTCAATAAAATGATGTTACGAAAACATACACAACGTTCTTGAACCCATATCTTGAATTAAATATTTTATTTCGCTTTATGTAGAAACGACAGGAATAAAAAAGAGAGACACAGTCACCATTTACTGTTAACCAAACAGCATATTCCTATTTTTAATAATTGATGTTAGATTTACTTTATTAATGTCACTTTGGTGACTTACTGTTGATGCTGCATGGAGGGACAGAAGCCAGTTTAAGTTATTAATATTTTTTTAATAATCACAAAAAGTATACAGAATATAGACAATTGTATTATCAATTGGGGTTTGTGTGAGGGGTGGGGTGGGATGTACCACTTGAAGCATTGTTTTGTTCTGAAGACTCCAGGATTGCAGAAGGACTAGCTGCTGTGGTAGACTCTTTCTGAACCAGTTCAGGCTCATCTTTACCGGGTTGGGGTGGGTGGACCAGGACCATGTCGATGAGACCAAAGTCCTGGGCCTCCATGGGGCTCATATAGCGGTCTCTCTCCATGATATTCTCTGGAAAACAGAACAATTAAAAACTAACATTCATCATTGACCATGTGCCAGAAGTCATTTTTAATATCATTGAGTAGAGTCATAAAACATTTCTGGAGGGACCTTACCGATAGTTTCGAGCAGTTGCCCAGTGTGTTTGGAATAGAGATTATTTATTTGTTTCTTCAGTTTCATGATCTCTTCAGCCTGGATGGCGATATCAGTGGCCTGACCCTGGAAAAGAACAATTACATCGCAATGTAATATATGTAATAGATATATAAGATATTTTATAATTGCAGGCGGAGAAAATCTTCTCGTCTTGATTTGAAATCTGGATTTGTCTTACCCTAGCACCTCCGGATGGCTGATGGACCATGATACGAGCATTGGGTAATGAATGCCTCATGCCAGTTGTCCCTGCTGTCAGAAGCAAACTACCCATACTAGCAGCTTGACCAACACACCAAGTGGAGATGGGATTAAGGATATATTGCATGGTGTCATATATAGCCAGACCTGCTGTTACCACACCACCTAAGGGAATTAAGAAACATCTTACTAAAGAGTATATAAATGATTTTTTCCTTATTATTCAATGGGACAATAATGACAATTTCTTAAAGACCTCCAATTTCTCACCAGGGCTGTTGATGTACATGTGGATTGGTTTGTTGTTGCTTTCAGACTGAAGAAAAAGCAGCTGGGCAATAACCAGACTGGCCACAGAGTCATCAATCTTAGAGGAGGCGTCAAATAAAAAAATCGTAAAAGCATATCGTAAAACAAAACCATCCGAATAAAATCATTCAAGCAAGAGACTTACCGGACCCATTACACAAATTATTCTCTCTCTAAGTAGGCGAGAATATATGTCATAGGCGCGTTCTCCTCTGCCCTGAAATGAAGCACACAAAAAAGTCTTACAATAAACCAAAAATAAAGTTAATGCCAAGACAACAAAGGCTAACTTTTATATTTTATGGTTCTTCTAGTTTTTGCTATGTTATCATTTTACAACCAGCATTGACTACTTAAGGCATTCATAGTATGGAAGTCAAATTTTGGGTATTGTGACCACACTACCATGTAATGCGAAAAATAAAAATAAATTCAAGCAAAAGAATATTTCACTGACCGTTTGCTCTATAACTATGGGTATTAGAGGACTTTGCCATGCAGGACTGTAGTGGATTGATCTTCTTAATTTCATTCCAAGTCCCACTGTTCGAAACACCCCCTAAAAGACAAGAAGCAAGAAAGACAGAAGACATATGAACATATTTTACAGGAAATTGTGACAGCTTGTTTATTTATTAGGTTTCAATGTAGTTTGTCCAACTAGAGCTGCCGTAGTCTGACGTCATCAACAGTCTGAACCCGAGTAGATGTTGTACCTGCACCAGCCTTTGGGGGGCGCAGCCTGAGCATTTGTATAACCTGTATTCAGATGTACCTCAATATTTGGGATTTTATGGACATCATTTTACTCATTAAGCGACATTAAGCTTGCGTGCGTAACTGCGCACCTATGGAGAAGATGTCCATAAAATCTTAAATATTGATCAAATCATTTTTGATATGTTCAGCTGATCATTTGAAATGGATGTGTTAAAGAAGGGAAAGATCTTAAACTGGCTGGATAAGGGCTCAAATGCTGTTCAAACTGCCACCACTAAGTTATATTATTGAAATGCCAAAGTTTTACCATCTCATTTGTGCGTTTCCTTGGGTTTCGAAATGTTTCGTCTTTGGAGAAACATGGATGCAACTGTACTTCCATAACACGGATCAACCAATACGCACCGAGTCATTTTCGTTTTGCATTGTAATCATTCATTAAATAAAAAGTAAAGAGCATTACTGACCGTGAAAAGCGCCCTCATTGTTGAGAATAGTGTGTGTTAAACTCCAAATGTGACCAGGAGAGAGATAGTTGAACTGTCTTCCAGATAAACTGACTTTGCCCAAGACACAAGCTGTTACCTATTCGGGCACGCATGATCTGACGCGCGCATGCGCGAAGAGTCGGCCATCTTGAATCGCTAACTACGGCAAGTAGCTGCGTCCAAATTAGCAGTTTCTATGAACAAAATTCGTACTTGAAAATATTAACCTTGGAAATGAAATTAATCGCGTTGAGCTTCAAACTTGAAAATTAATAAATGTAGTATTCAAAATAAACATACTTGTATGAAACGTTTTTTCGAGTTGAAAATAATTTTGCTTCACTGGTAAATGTTTTGAATAAACTATTTTCAGGTTTCACACTCGTTTAGGTGTAACACTCACTTTAAATATTGATTGATAAGCGCTTTTTCACTTGTCAATGGATATGGTCATATTTCATGATTATTATTGGAGAAAAAATGTCCATGTATTGTAATGCTTTTTATTTATTTGCTTTAAAAAAAAATTAAAAGACCATGTATAGTAAGACTTTTTTGGGGGGGGGAATGACCATGTGAGTAAGTAGTAAGACTTTTTTTAATGACCATGTAAAGTAAGGCTTTTTAGTGTTCTTGCAATTGGTGTTATCAATAATGGAAACAAAACGTCAGAGAACATATATCTTTTTACTAATTTCATACAAAAAAGGACACTTCCGGTCATATTCACAGGGGGACCACGTGGCCTGATTGACAGACTTAATGAAGGAATGAGAAATTGTAACAGGCACACACAAAAGTCTACTGACATGCACACGCGTCATTATTGCGCAACACTGATGGCTCGCAACCTAACTGCAGTACAGCAAACGGTCCCCAGAGGGCGGTCAACCTCTTCCTACATGCCTTCACCTCCCCCAATCCTCTCTTGATCCCTTCTTCACCTCCACTGCTTTGCTCCTTTTTTCACCCCCTCACGTCCCTTAGCCCAAGCACCCCCACCATCCCACCCACTTAACTTTTCTCTTCTCCGATTGGTTCCAGACGTGCCACTGGGCTCTTCTTGCCGACTCAACATTCCACAGCTGGAGACAACGCATGCACACACACGCATTCACGCACACGCACACACCTCCAGCAGCACAAAAAAAAAAAAAAAAAAAAACAATCCTGGAGGCGGGGGAAGACGGGGAAATGATCCTAAATCTGCTTTTGGGGGGTAAAATCAACACTGTGGTATTTACATTGGTGTCGGGAGGGGGATCTCAATTGTTGGCAACACACACACACGCACACACAAAACAAAAGAAGTGGAAAAGTCTCCAAATATCTTGAAGCAAAAAAGAAAAAGACCGCCACGAAGGCAGAGAAGAAGAAAAAAAATGACAAAGAAACAAATCAGAGTCACTTGGTTTCGAAGTAGGGCTTCAAATTAGGGGTTTAAGTCTGAGTTCAAGTTTCAGAGTAGGATTTCAAAAAAGGGTTTCAAATAAGGTTAGGGTTGAAAAGTAGGGTTGCGAGTCAAGGTTAGGGTTGCACGACAGCGATGAGCTCCAAAATAAGGTCTTCAAAATTGTGCCAGGGAACCAAATTAGGGTCTTAAACTTTCAACATTCAATTTTGTATTAGGGTTTTTAGCCTGGGTTAGGCTTTTCAAAGTAGGGTTTCAAATCAGGGGCTGGATGGGGTCACACCAGGGTTTGGGTTTTAAAACTGGGCTTCAAATTAAGACTTTCAAGTCTGGGTCAAGGTTTCAAAGTAAGGTGTACAGGTGTGGGGGTTTCAAGACACTGCTTTAAGAATTATATGGTGGGAAGAAGATGGCGAACTCATTCAAAACCTTCGTTTGGGGGGTTGTAGTCAGTGTCAGGGGCGGTTGTTGGCAAATGTCCCAAAAGAACTGCAAAAGAACCGTGAAAGTCTTTAAATCTGTTGACCTAAGCCACATAGTAAGAGAAGAAAAACAAAAATAGCCGTGACCAAGTGTGGACCTGGGGCGCTGTGTAAAAGGGGGGGGGGAATTGCTTACTCAGCTCCAGGTGGGGGTATGGCAGGGGGGGCGGAGTGTAAAAACTCACAACATAGCAACACTTGGAAATTAAAGAAAAGTGCAAGAACAGAGCAGGAGGTCACGTCACTGGAAATTTGGACACCTCCTCCTCCTTCGGATGCTGACGTGTCCAAAGGGAAGGAGGCGGGATGGGGATGATGACATCACAGTTTTCGTCGACTTGGCTTGTCTTGGTTTTAAATGAGAAGAAAAAGAGAATTTGGCATCAAAGGAGCGAGTAGCTTTGAGTACTCTTCGAAAAAGCTTCCAAGTCATTTATTCTTCATTTGCATTGACAAAAAAAAAAAGTCTGATTTCATTTGTTCGGTAAAAAAAATGTGCTGTAACTGTTAATCCTTGGTGTCGTTGGAGAAAAGCATGTCACAGACACACTTGGGAACAGTTTGAAAAATGTAGAAACTTCAGACGCTGCTGTGCTCTACACAGCCTTTAACTTTTGAGGGGGTGGATTATTTTTCTCAGGATTATTTTTGGCTTCACAAAATACCGGTTCCGGTGCAGTCTGAAGTGTCGAGGGACTACTCGGGCTGTTCGTTGAGCTCCATGTCCGATACCAGGATGTTCTTCTCCACCTGGTCGCCCTGGCCCGAGTGCGTACGGCTGTAGCGGGCGCCGTCGTAGGAACCCCGCACGCCAACTCCGCCGCGCCGCCGGTACAAGTAGATGACGGCCACGATCAGAACCACCAGCACCACTACCGTCACCAGCACCACGATCAGCGTGGGCAGGTGGTCGCCGCTCAGCAACTCGTTGGAGGACTCCATGACTGCAAAAAGGAAATAGACGTTTGATGATGTCATTAAAAGCAAAATCGGACTTGGGCGCTTACTTCTGGGTCGCTTGCAGATGACGCCGTGCGTTCGGTTCCGGCACGATCCGGGCTTCCAAAGGCCGCTGTTGCTCTGGATCCAGAAGCAGGAGTTGGGCGAGAGCACGGAGAAAGCCACGTCGTGAGCCTCCCAGTTGGTGTATGACATCTCTGTCTCCTTGCTCCACACTAGACTTCCACCTAAATAACAAAAAATGTCCCCCCCCAAAAAAAATTCTTAAATTAACTTCACAGACATTTGCTTTCATGGTTATGTAAGACAACTGTAATGAAAGTAGTGACATTGATCCCGAGAGGAAAAAAAAGTGATTTGGCACCTCTGACGCTGACTCCCAGCCAAGCTCCGTGGGCCTGCTCGGCCGAGCTCTGGATGTGCTCCCACACAAACGCGTTCTCCGCTTCGTCCAAGATGGTAAGAAGCTCAGCCCCGACTGAGAAGAAGCAAAAAAAAAAGAATAAATATATTACAGCAGGGAAGGAAGCCTGTGTGAGACAAAAGGTTGTCCCGACCTTTCTGGCAGGACATGAGTGCGTCCTGCTGCAGTTTGAGTCTTTGCAGGTTGAAGGCGTAACAGTGGTTCCTGAAGGACACCCAGGCCCAGTCGCCCACAGTGCGCGGGCAACTTCCCGGGTAGAGCCACTTGTGAGTCTCTGGCGCATCTATTTTGATAAACAACAACATTTCATGCTTGGGTTGAATAGTGGAGGCGTCCCTAATAAAGCGACTACAAGAATGCTGAAGCTGTTGATATTATTACTCACCACTAATTTGACAGATAGCAGCATCCAGTTTGGTCTCACAGGAGGTCCTGGTCCACAGACCGGAGGTGGTCATGTGACCGCAGCCTGGCAACTGTTTGGGCTCCCCGTCCACCCAGTTGGAATAGGATAAGTCTTCCTCGCCCAGCCAGGTGAAGCTTCGGCCCTGTGGATTCAAAAATGGAGTTCCCACCCATTGTTGGCTCAAATAAATTTTAATTGACCTCACCTCATAGTTGTAGAGAGCGATCCACGCCGGCTGCCGCAAGCTGTTGATGAGTAACGTCAGGTACGCTTGCTGGACGGGATTTTTCGGCGCCGCCAAGGTCCCGTTTAAGGCGTTGCACAGGTGAAGGGCGCCGGTCCAGTCTAGTCGTTTCTGCACCACCTGGTAGGTGATGCCACCCAGGTCCAAACGTTTGGACAAGGTGGCGGGAATCAGGGTTGGTGCCGCGGGCATTCCTGGATCTGAACAAAAGGTGGCGTCACGTCATTGGATTAAAAATGTTAATATTGAAAAATTTATTTGCACACCTTGTTGTCTCTGACAAAGGTAGCCGAAGCTTTCCGTCTCGCAAGCCCGTGAGAACCACATGCCCTTGTGCCTCTGCGGGTTGCCGTGAATTGCGACCACGCAGTTTCCCTGGTAGGACACAGCGAGACCGTCAAAACCGAGGGCGGGTAAGGTGATTAGAAAACATCCAGCGAGAACATTCCAGTACCGGGTTCTTGTCATGATGCGGCCCGTTGTTGTCAACCGGGTGTCCCGGAGCCCAGTTAGTGTAGCTAAGCAGACCCGGCTGCGCCCACTGGAAGTGA
This sequence comes from Syngnathus scovelli, assembly GCF_024217435.2. NCBI lineage: Eukaryota > Metazoa > Chordata > Actinopteri > Syngnathiformes > Syngnathidae > Syngnathus > Syngnathus scovelli. The sequence goes on from NC_090862.1 coordinate 4,759,472, forward strand.
CCTTTGGGGTCGGATTTGAGACCGAGCCACAGGTCGACAGTGACGTTGGACAGCAGGGTGGTGACGAAGGCTGCGAGGACGAGAGTGGATGATTAAATGTTGCCAAAACATAATAACCAAAGCGTCTTACCTTGCTCCAAATGATTGGAAATGACGGCCAGGACGCCACCTTGCAGCTCACATTTGATTTTGGCCGCGGACCATGTGACGTGCTGGGAATGTAGCTCAAAGACTCTAAAACACTAGCAAGGATCATTTCAAATTATATTTAGTAAGGCTAATTGGCTTGATGTGTGTATCTTCCAAAGTAAAAAAAATAAAATAATTTATTTGTGTACCTTGCGCTGATACGAGGTCCATCCTTCGGGACAACCCGAGGGAGGGTGTGGAGACGATGGCGTCGGGGGGGCGGTGCCAGTGACGTTCACCCTCTTGCAGATGTACGATTGGTCCGAGTCACATTTCTGCTCAGCCCACTCTCCTGTTGAGCACGATTTACATTTTCACGTATAATCGAAAGTCTCGACAGTGAGACTCGTCTCACCTTTGCTAGCGATCAAGTGCACGCATCTGCGGTCGCGACTGGGGGGGCGTGGCCTGCCGGCAGCCCAGGACACGTAGTTGAGCACAGAGTGGTCGGACCAGCGGAAACGCCCGTCGTTGTTGAAAGTGTGAAGTCCCAACCACCAGTTATCAGACTCCGCCTTTCCCATCTAAAATTAAAAAAAAAAAAGAAATGAAAACATCATTTTGTGATGTTATGACACTTCCATTGAAAATTTTAGCCGTGTTTTCTTTGCCTGGTTGAGCGTGCTGGCCAGGAATTTCTCTTCCTGCGCCGAGTGAACCGAAGCCAGGGATGCATGATCCCATGAGCAAATTCTCTGGGCCTGGTCCCACGTGGTGCGGCTTTCGAAAAACTTATATTCGGCCTCCTGAAAGCCGATCCATTCCGGCGAAGCGGCGCCTAACGAGCGAATAAGATGCTGTTAGATTTTCAGACGGATGATTTTCATGTGCTACGAGGTCACACTGACCTTCTGGTTGCTTCTCAACGCTGCCTAAAATCACGGAAAACAAAGAAGAAGCAAGAATCAAGATAGAACCGTATAAAAATATGCCTTGGTGATGTACCTCGAGGGATCTTGCAGATCCAGTCCAGAGGTGATTCACAGTGCATAGCCAGCCAGGTCATGGAGCCCAGGTCTGCTGCAGCACACTGCCGGACGTTGTAGAAGTAGCGCCCAAAGTTCTGGTACGTGACCTAGCGATCCAGTTTCAGCATTATCGATTCAGGTTTATTATGTTTGAAAAAAAAAATGTTGATAAGCGTGACACTCACAGCCTGCCCATCACTCCACTTCCAGCTGCTGCTTTCCATCGGGTTCCTGCGGTTCAGACCGATCCAAAACCAGTGCTGATCGTGTTCCTCAGACTCCCTGTGGGTTACAATTGACATCATCAACACCATCATCTTCATGATCCTCCTCATCATGGTCCACAAACCCAAAGGTCTCGTGCAGGACTTGAAGAACAAAGTGCTCCTCTTCTGGGCCGGCGATGCTCAGCAGGTCGGCGCCGTGTGTACGGCAGAACAAGTGAGCCTGCAGCCAGCTCAACCTCTGATCTTTGTCCCAGTGAAAGACCTGCACACAGAATCACTTTTTACAGCAATGGCCATATTTGTTCATTTCAAGAACGGGTGGGTACCTTGTAACAATAGCGTAGGTTGCTGTTGCTCTTCCAGCCGTTGGGGCAGGACCCAGTGAGGCTGGGCGTGGGCTGAGCGGCGGGAACAGAGGGCTCGGGGCTCAGGGTGGCATCCCGGTTCTGGCGGCAGATGTATTTGGCCTTGGACGATGCGCACTCTCTCACCTCCCACAGCCCGGTTCCCGAACCGGTCGCCATGGAGACGCAGCCTTCTCGGACGCTGACTAGAAGATAGGAAGGATGCGGTTAGAGGCGTGTCCTCGACTTGCACCATAAATGCGTGACCTACTCGGCTGGTCTCGGTTCCAGTTAGTGTAGGACACTTGGTCCCCGCTCTGCCAGTGGAACGAGCCGGGGCTGCCCTGGTCGTGCAGGCCGATCCAGAAGGAATCAACGGAACGACCAAACACCAGACTGTTGGCGAAGGCCTGCTCGAATCTTTTGAGGATGATTTCAAAGCACATTAGTCAGCAAAAGTTGACTGATGATTTCGTGGTTAATTACCTGTTGGTGATCGTTAGGAGCGACGCCTTATTTTCCTCGCACGACTTCCTGGCCTCATCGAATGTCAACAGATCCTCCGACACCCAGTAGCAAGATGGACTGTGCCACTTCCAGCCCTAAGGGGGGGGGGGTGCAGACATACAGCTGAATACAACGGCATACAAAAGTGACCAAAAATAAAACTCTCCTTTTATGGAATATAAAAACAATACCAATTGTCATGCTAAAAAAAAAAACCAGTATTTCATGTGAGTATGCAGAATTGATTGTCATTGCTGTGGTGAACGCACGCAGGCGCATCATCATGCCAGACTCGAGAGGTCATCGGGGGTGAGCCAGATGATTCTTCTTCACGCTAGTGCGCAAAATCCAAAAAGCAAAAACCACCGCCTCCTTTTAGCATCTGCATGCAAACCTCAAAACTTTTCAGGCAGCGCCGCCGCATTCTTCATGTCTCTCGTCGTAATCGTGCATCTCTTGTGAAATGTAATGCCTACTTTCACCACTAGAAGAATAAAGAAGCCTGTGAGGATTGTTATGTCTGTCTTTATGTGTTGCTCCACTGGTTGTGTTCAAATATCCAACAGCTCATAGATGCTTTTTTTTTTTTTTAGCCTATGGCATTTCCATTTATGTGTTATTCTCGATTAACATAACAAAGTAAACCGCAAAACATTCAACTTTCAAATCTAACTGATAAAATCGCTGTCTGATAAATTGACACTTTTATTAGGTGAACCGTCCCGGAAAAAGCTTCAAATTACAAATGTTTCTTCCAGGCGACGCGGATTATATTTTCTCTGCATGAAGGATTTGTCTTGAAAAGTCATCAAGTCTTTTACTTCTCCTCAAATGCCTGAAAACATTCTACTTCCATACAACACTTTATTTTCTTTTAATTTACAACAGGAAGTGTTGTAAAGGAATGCCGCATATGTAATCACAGCGCTACCATCTGACCACTAAATGCATTGGGGGGGACTCCACCATTCAATTTTGCTTTTTGGGGACTTAATTTATTATTAAAACCGAATTTTGGCAATTTATAAGGAATAACAAGCGACTTCATTCTAATAGTCCTTATTTGTGTCATGCTGCTGCGATGGGCTCAGCGAACAGCAACAAACAGCGAGGACAGCTTTGTTAGCTTAACCATCACGTGGCGTTTTCACTTGTTGTTTCACATGTTGAGCTCAGCTGGAACCAAACTAGGCCGCGGGGTGAACTCCTGTCACATGACCAACCCTGACGCCTACCCCAACACCCTCAAATAAACTCCCTTTATCCTGGCAAATAATGCAATTCAGTTTAAATTGTATAATTTATTTAATTATAATTAAATAACCCATTGTTTAATTGTAATTATTTTTTTAAACTGTTTTATCAATATTTAATATAATTCGAATTATTTAATTATCACTTTATGAAATAAAAACTGTTTACAATAAATCAATTAATTATTATTTTATGAGAAAATAATATAAAAATAAATGAATACACGAAAGATCCAAGATTAGATATTTAATCTAATCAGATTTATTTAATTATCACTTTATGAAATAAAAACTGTTTACAATAAATCAATTAATTATTATTTTATGAGAAAATAATATAAAAATAAATGAATACACGAAATTGCCCACTTGTGCTATATTTTCTGCTTAGGTGCCTAACACGCTTCCGAGAAATGCGCTCGACTTGGACTATTTCGAGCCCGTCAAGTGAGCGACGGGAGCGTCGTATATGGATGGGCCACACATGTGGACGTGATTACGGGGATGCGAAATCAAACACAGATGTCTGCGTGAATTCCTCCAACGTGGGATTTGATTCACACACTGTATTCCCGCTGTCCTCACTGACTGTGTATAAGGGTCACTTTAGAACGTATACCCTAAAAGTCAGACGGGGGGGGGAAAACGGAGGTCCAAACTGAACAGCTGGAACGCGTATAACAAGAATCAAGATCTCAACGGGGCCTGCAGATTGTCAGTAGCTGCAGACAAAAATAAAAGGACCAATTTGAAATTTATAGACATGGCCGCAGGTATGCTGTACATTGAAGCCACTGTGTGCTGGGAACGATTTGCGTGTTTATTGTCACTCCCATACAACTTTGCCTTCCGCTAGCTTAATGCTAGCAAGAATCGTCAAGATGTTATAACCCTTGAAGCAAATATTTGAACACAAATGGTGCAGCAACACATGTAACCAAGCAAATACTTACAATACTCATATTTTTTTTAATCTAACCAACCTTATTGCGACTTCGTGAGATTATTGGATTTGTTGGTTCAAGTTGCGCCCACATTGAAATGAAATAATCAAATTTATTGATATGCATCTGTACTATGTCAAAGTTAGTGATACCAAATGCGTTTTAAACAGGAAGGTGAGTCTCGTACTTGTTTGCAGTCTTGATGCTGAGATTTTCCTTCTCTTTTGGTCGCGGCCTTCTTGCAGATGGCGGGCAGAGTCAGGTTACACGGACTGTCGTCCCAGCGGCCCTCCTGCGCGTGGAAGCGACACACACACATATAGCTGCTGAGTGTATTTAGACACACAGACGTGAGGAATGGTATAAGCAGGGGATGATGGTTTTGGAGGAGGGGGAGGGGGTCACTCACGGGTCCCCACATGGACACGCAGTCTTCTTGAGTGTTGCGGAAGTTGTTGGGTTCGTACGGATGCCAGTGGGTGAAGGTGACGGGGGTGTGATCACTCCAGTGGAAGTCCATCTGCATGGCGATGTCGTGGAGGCCGAGCCACAGCTGCTCCGTGTCTGAACACACACACACACACACATTATTAGCAACACACACATTCAGAAACAGTGATGTGGCACTCAAGGGAATGTTAATGAAATGCAGAAAATTTGGACGGAGGAGTACGTTTTGAGTTCAGAACAGAGGATGAGAGGAAATGTGGGGATGTGTGGTTACCGTAGCAACCAGAGAGTGGAATGCCCAACATTCCAAAGTGACAGTTGAATAATGACAATAACATAAATACATCTGACTAACAAAAATGAGTTAATTGGTTTACTGGTAGAAAGAAAAAAAAAATGTTAATAATGCCTTAAGGGCAACTCAATTAAACGGAACTTTATTTAAAATATAAACAGCTTACACAAAAGGGCTCAAATATTTTAATAAGGGTTTTATAATGAAAAAAAATGGCAGACAGCAACTGACCTTTCTTGATGTTGCGAACGATGAACTCCATCTCGGGCAGCGTGTGAATGCTAGCCAGGTTAGCTTCCATCTTCTGGCACGCCTTCAGCCCCGCGTCCCATTCGGCTTTTTCCGGCACCACCTTGTAGCAGCCCGCCTGGAAGGCCTGCCATCCCACTTGGCACTCATACTTCTCATCGTCCGCCCATGAGTCTGCTGGGACACCAGAGACGTGATGCCATTCGGGTTCTGGAACTTATTCTGAACCTGCTTGCGGTCTGACCGGTTGTAAAAGGATCCAAAGTGGCGTTTGGCCTCTTCTTGCAGATGTAAGGAAGAGTTTCGGAACAAGCGCGGTTTTGCCAGCGACCCGACGACTCTGTCCTGATCACAACGCAGTTCTCCTCGTCTTCGTGGTTTGGTTGGTCTGCGGAAAGATTTTGGTATCTTGCTGCCTATTGTTTACAAATACGGTGAAAAGGTTTGTCGACAGGCTAACCTTGCTCCCAGTTGAGGTAATTGAGCGGGGATGAGTCGGCCCACTGCCAGCCGGTGTTGATGTCCAGGTCATTGAGGCCAAGCCAAAAGGCGGTGCTGTAGGCGGTCAACAGGCCTTTGAAAATAAGAACAGATTTAGGGTCAAGGATTGTATGCGTTGCAGAGTCTGTTTGAAAAATGTGTGTATATATATATATTAATCAGTTAAAAAAAAAACATTTCAATCCCACATATATACATTTTGACTACAGCACTTAAAATGACACACAGACTGGATTGCTGAAATTTCACTGGTGCTCATAAATGGGTGGAGGTCCGGAGACTCTGAGTCATCTGAGTAGCCTCAGTCGGAGTCTGGGCTGGGGGTTGTCCGCCCACCCTCCCCCTGCACATTTCCTTGATGTCATTTGTGCGTAGAGGAGTCCGAAGTTGTAAACAAACCATTGATGTAGGTCTGCTCATGCAGCTTGGTGACGCTGAGCAGGTCGGCTCCCTGCTGCTGGCAACTGATGCGGGCCTCGTTCCACGACAGCTCGGCCTGGTTGTTGAATTGGTAGCAGCTGTCCGTCAGTGGGTCAATGTCCCAGAAGGTCTCGCAGCCGCCGCCTATGCGGTTGAAAGATAGCAATTACCGTATTGGCCCGAATATGAGACGAGTTTTTTTTCCATTGAAATAAAACTTAAAATGGAGGGGTCGTCTTATAATCGGGGTCATCTTATATTCAGGCCAATACGGTAAGTCAAACAAAGATGGAAAGTGGGTGAATTATGAATTTGGCCCACTCATGAGTAACTCACTGTTGACGGGACAGAAGCCCCAGCTTTCGCCTTGGGCGTAGTCGTAGGTGGTGGCGCACCACAGGTGGCCGTCTTCTCGCCCGATGCTGGTGCAGTTGTGAAACCATTGGCCGTCGTACAGGAAGGGTAAGTGGCATGGGCGCCCGTTTGAGTTCCCTTGGATAGTGTAGATCTCTGAGGAGCAACACAGAGGTTTGTTAAATCACAAAAATAATAACTGAAAGCTGTGTAAGATATCAACAGTTTTTTTTCCGTGCACACGCATTTTTCAACACAGTGTGAGGAAAAGGGCAAGAGGGGGAGAACGCACTTGAAAGCCCGAAAAGTAGGGCAGACATTTTTAGCGAGAGCAAGCGAGTGCAAAGATTTCCTCAGGGCTCCGACACTGACTGTCATTCTTCCTCGTCTGACTAACATCCCGCGCGAGTCTGACACTAAATTGTGGATGTAACCATGACGGAGAAGATGCAGGTTTCAGAATGTGAACAAACGAAAGGAAAAGCCTTGGACTCTGTAGCGTACGTACCACGATACGTTTTGGCGCACAGGTCCTGCTTTTCACCGTACACGCTCCATTTGGAGCTGGACGTGGAGGGCGTGGACACGTTGGAGAACGACGGCCAGGGTAGGTAGTTGCTGAGGTCCTCCAGCACCTGGCCGCAGTTCCACGTCCAGCTCACCATGGGGGGCTGGCGGTCGCACGTGTACACGCTCAGAGGTGTGCGTCCCAGCCCGGAGGCGGTGTCGTTGCCGGAGGTCACGCCCAGGCACAGCGAGGAACCCAAATTGAAGAGGCGACCAAGGGACACCCATTTCCAGCGCTGGCCGGCCTCCTGGCAGGACGTGGAGAGCACCAGGGAGCGCCCGCGCACCCCCAGGCAGCCTCGGGTGCCCTCGTGGAAGAAGGCAAAGTCATTGGAGTCCGGCGGTGCTGTGGAGGGAAGCCACAAGTCAATACGGTAGATGAGAACATTCCATGGGAGCTGCCGGAGGGATCAATTTATCCGATAATTGGCAAGTGGAAAGTAGCCCCCACTGAAAGAAGAAATAAAACACTGACATGCAGTGGTGGGAGCTGCCAAACACATATTTGCACTTCACACATATATACTGAATGTACATCCTACTGTCTCCTCCTACAGGCCATTAGACAGAATGCACCTGTTGAACCTAATGCCCTTTGTTTTATGATAGCTCCAAACAAAGCTCATGTACTCACATTTTTAGTGTTTTTTTCTTCCTTTTTTTTCCCCCCCTCTTTACAATTTTGGTTTTGGCGGAGTCGAAGCCACCGTGACTACACGACTGCGTGTTTGTGTGGGCAGCACAGACAGGACCGAAGAAGGGGGGGAGAAAAAAAAAAATTCTAAAATATCATCCACATATTCCAAACTCTGCTCAAATACAGCCTGCAGGAGCCAAGGACTGAAAAGACGACCAAAGTGTGACCCTCGGCATTCCGACTCAGCGGGCTCCTGCGAGAGGCCAGGAAGTGAGGAAGCATGGGAACCATCACCGCTGAGCCAGTTACTTGCTCGTAACACATTCCCCTCTGAAGCCCCCCAATTAGCCTCCTCTCGAAACAATAAAGTCGCACCGTAAAGGCAGCGTGTGGGAAACAAGCAAATGCGCTAATAGGCCCGCTTTCCTTTCATCTTTTGTAACTCATCTGAATTTGGTGAGGCGAATCATTTCAGGGCCACTATTAAATTAGGTTTCATGTCTAAGATCAAACATAGAGAATGGTGCATTATATTTTTAAAACAACGACAAGCACAAAATAGAAAAGTCTATAGACGTGCTAATGAGTATCACCAACGGTGAAGCAACACAAGTAGACAGACATAACATGCAAATGCATACTCCACATTGGATTGTGGTGCAAGGATAATTGTGGGAGACATAATTTCTAATTTTCTTTTTTTGGTGAATAGGAAAAAGTTTGTCATAAGCTCCGCCCACACAATGCCAATGTGTTTGGTATACCTGCATGTTTGAAGCATACCTGCGTTCAATGAATCAGACACGAATGGGACAGGCAAGCGCTTGTCAAAAGAAGGCGTCGCAGCTGACAAAGTAATTCAGGGCAAAAATCTCAAGAGAGCAATGTGGCAAGACTACAAAAAAGAAAGGAATATATAATTGTCAAACATTTGATACTCCCAAGAACATTGAGAGCCGAAGTTTGGGACGAGTTGGGGGGGGGGAATTCGAGGGGGTGAGAGCAGGAAAATAATAAAAAAAGAAAAGTCGAACGGATGATGAAATACTGAGCAACCAAAAAGGAGCTACACAAGGAATAAAAAACGAATTCAAAATGTCTTTTAGGGCAGGCTGTGCAAATGAAACTTCTTGTTAGTTGTTGAAAAATGACAGAAAGCAGCTGCAATGACTCACGCCGCACGTCCCGTTTGTCAGGCAACATCTAAACTGTTGTCATGCGAGCGTCTTTGAGGCTTCCGGGAACGTCGGCCTTTCTTGGCGTCGGCCGAGGAAAGGAATGGAGACTGGGAGAACGTTTGGCTCAAAAGTTAAACTGGATGTGCATCTTCCTCCACCCCCCTTTCTGCACCCAAGGTGTGATGACAATGCGGCCCGAGTCGTACGGAAGCATTACCGCAGGAGGCCCAACAGGACCCGAGTCCTATTGTGAGGATGGCATGTGATTTAGTGGCCGCTGTGGTTTTAGCTCCCAGTGACAATTAGCTTTCAGAGCCAAAGCCACAAGAACACGCCGGTTGGTTGACTTGATGACGCCGCACGTTTTTCTCCCTATTGTCAAAGCTTATGAAGGCTACCAAAATAGCTCATCATTGTGACCCTAACAATTTTCGTCTCTTACATTGGGATAGTAAAAGCTGGTCAACTAAAATTACATTTAGCGCAAGACATTTTTTGTGATAGAATTAAATTACATTTATTTATTTTCTCTCAATTGTTTAAACATATAAAACCTTTTGACTGCAATGCAGTGATTTTAACGACAGCATCACTGTGGGGAAGGATACAATACTAGCATCATCACTCACTGTGGTTGGGGCCTGTAACATGTAATGAAATGATTGATTTCGTGCCCCAATAGAGTCGTCAATCACACATGAGCGGGCTGTTAATGTAACCAGAAATGAAGGTCACATGAGGCCGCAGGGAGAAGGAGGGGGCGGGGCTAGAAATGACATGTCACACTCAAATCAGCCCCCAAAAAGCCACATAGCACACAATAATAGATAACATGAAATTACCTAAATTGTTTTTGCTCGGATAAATCACAGCTGTAGCAGTTGAGGTGGGCAATATTTTCTGCTCAAGTGCCACAAGTTTGAAATGAAGACAGATGGGCCACGAACAAGGCATACTCGCAGGCATATATTCTTTATCCTCTGTGAAAAACGACTAAAGCTGGTGCGTTCTTCTTTGCGTCTGCAGTACTGCCACCTAGTGGCCACACTACAAGAAGCCATTGGTAGTTCCAGCAATTGTTTTGATTTATTTAAAAGTATTAGTGAGTTGAATTAACACAACATAAATAAAAACCTTAAATAAAATACATTTTAAAAACACCAATTCTGGGGGCGGGGGCTATTAATACAACGAATATAGGACTCTTGAAAATATAAGCTATTTCAGAATACCGTTTTTTTTGTCAGTATATTTATAACGGGCCAAACTTTGCCCATGATGGAGCTGAACACTCCAACACGCACACAACCACAATCCACGCACACCTCACCCCCCACCCCCTTTTTTTTTCATGCACATCTGGTTCCACTCACTCTCGGACTTTTTGGTTCGTGGCAAAGCAAAAGCAGCAAATCCACAATGAAATCCCCCCCTTTTAAAAAAACAATTTTACAAATGATCATTTCAACTTGTACTCTAAGATACGAATGACACGTGGAGAAAATAATAAAAAGCCTCACCAGTGGCGCTCCACGTCACGTCCACGCAGAGCAGTAGCAGCAGTGAATACAAAGTGCATCGCTGAAATAAGTGGTGCCGACCGGTCCATTTTGTTGCTGTTGTTGTAGAGTTTCGGTGCCGCTCGTCGTCGCCGTGCATGCTCTCAGCTGCAGCCCTCACGCACGCGCATGCACGCACACGCACGCACGAAAGAAATGGAGGGGGAACGCACACACATAAACACAAAAAAGACTCAAAAAGTGACACAAATGTTCCACTCGAAAGAGTTTGAACCGTCTGCTGCCCTTACACAAGCAAATGAATGGAGATGCGTCAACAGTGTGTGTGTGTGTGTTTTGCGAAATAAGGCTTGAGGACCCCCAGTGGCCGCAAAGAGTAGCCGCAACTCACCGGACAATTCATTAGGTACACTGTCCTGCATACTGACATACTTAAAAATATTCATTTTGCATTCAAGCAAAAAAAAAGCTAACTTTGGAATTGGCACAATTGTACTTTGTATGCATTCATACTTTACTGTTACCACCAAATCTTAATTTCTGCATGTGTTTTAAAAAAAAGGACTTTATTATTATTATGATATAAAAACGCAAAAAAATACAACTATTTTGAACCCCTCCCAAAATTCATTCTACATTTTTTCCAAAATACTCTCAAAATTCAACCACTTTTGTAATAAGGCAAAAACAAAATATTAATTTAAGATGATTTCTAACAATACATACCACAGTTGTTTTGTGAGGAACACTCTGCTCCCGTACTGTCCTGAAAGGCAACATGAAGATAAATCAAGGAGTAAAGAATAATACGACTGTACCTACCGACTGTCAGAGCTCCTTGGTGGTCATCTTGGGAAGATAAACTCCCATCAGACATTAATCTACTTTGGCTGCCCCTCAAACTTCAGGTCGGACCTTTAAAACTCATTACAAACAATATTAAATTACATCTTTTACAGCCATCCTGTCTTTATACAATAGGAAATACTATTCTGTTTGACTAACAAACTAATAGTCACAGCATATGTTTGAAACATATTTTTTAATGGTTTATGCAATGTCCTGCTAAGGCCCAGACTCTCCCCCCGAAAAAGTACTAGAATGTCAATCAGTCCCTTGCATTTTTAAAATGGCTGAAAATTGAATTCAAACATCCCTAAATAAATATGTGTGTTTGTGGTAGGAAGTGAGGGGAGAGGGGGGTTGAAGGCGGGCGGGCAATAAAAACAATAAAAGTTTTAATTAAAGGCAACTTGAGAAAAAAAAAAAATCTTCATAAAAATGACTTCGCTCTTCCTGAAAAATGTTAAATGTTTTCTTGGGAGTTTTTTCTTTTGGGGGGGACTTCCTCAGTGCTTCCACTCTGTCAAGCATTTCTGTAGAGAACTGAGAATGAACGGCGCCACCATCTGGTTAAAAGCTTTGGTCACAGGGTCGAGGGGGAGATGGTGGCGAGAGGCGCATGTGATGGCCTCCTCCAAGCGCACGCACAGACACACACACACGAAATTGGACTTCTATGCCGTGTGGCATGGAGGGGTGGGGGGGGCCTTACTTGTAATGCAAAAAACGTCCACCAGAAGGGGCTCAAGCGAGAATTTGCCAGCCATGGAGGGGAGAAAATAGTCTGGTCCTTATGGCCAAGCTGAAGCATTTCTATAGTTGTTGTTTTTTTTTTTTAAGCAGAAACCCCCCAAATGCCAAAGCCCACCTTCACTCCTGGGCTTTGACAGCAACCACCAGCAGTGGACAGGTGAAGATAAGTCTTGTCCTCAAGATGGATGCTATGCGTAGGATGGTGTTTGATGGGGGAAGTGGGGGGGGGGGTCTCAGTTGGAGGCGCTGCTGTTGGAGGAGCTGGACGTGGAGGCCACCGCCATGGCCGAGTTGCCCGAGGAGGCCACTGACTTGCGGATGTGCGGCATGAGGAAGGGGTCGTTGGAGAGCTGGTGCACGTCGATGCGGTCCTCCTTCCGGTACACTAAACAGCGTCGGATGAATGCCTGCGGGAACACCAATTTGTGAAGATGAAAACAAACATCCTAAAGAAAGGACAAAAAAAAGCCAGGAGAGGAAACGTTCCTGACCTTGGCTTCCGGTGTGACGACTGGTTTGGGCGGGAACTGCACGTCGGTGGCCTTCAGGATGGTGTTCTCCTGCAGGATGTCCTGCTGAGATTGGTTGTGGCCGAAAGGCTTCGGGGGGGGAGGAAGCAAAGGAAAAGTATGCTCTCACTAATTTGAAACGGCAATGTTTACATACATTCCATACAAATTGGCTGCAAATTATGACCCCCTACCTTACGACCATATAAGCACTGATAAAAAATAACTCCCACGGACCACACGTCCACCTTGTTAGAGATTTTGGGCGGCTCTTTTCCGACTACAAAACACTCAGGCGGCAGGTACCTGAGAAGACGGCATGAGAATCGAATTTTAAAAAAGACGTTTCACAAAGCCCACGTTCATGTCCTGGAGCTTTCATCTCACCAGTACGTGCCGGCTCCCTGCGATGTGAGCTCCATGCCGTCCACGGAGTTGTAGCTGTCGTCGTCCATAATCTTGGATAGGCCGAAATCTGTGATCTTGATCTCTCCGCATGCCGTGCCGTTCACGAGCAGGATGTTACCTGGAGTATTTGACATTTTAACATTTCATAATCAAAACAATCATTTGACTCTGATGAATAACGCCCCACCAGGTTTAAGGTCGTAGTGGATGATGGGCGGCCGGATCTCGTTGAGGTACTTGAGGGCGTTGACAATCTGCATGATGATGGAGCGGCCCTCCTTCTCAGACATCAGCTTGTGCTGTTTCAAGTAGAAGTCCAGGTCGTTGCCCTCGCAGTACTCCAGGACTGTGCAAAACCTGCCAGCGAGCAACGTGAAGAGAAAAGCTCCTCAAACTGAACGACGGCATCGTTGGAAGCAGAACTTACGAGTCTGTGTCGAGCGAGAAGTAGTCGTAGAGTTTAACTATTCGCGGGTGGTCCAGCTCTTTGTGGATTCTGTATTCTCTGCATGCGTGTCTGAAAACAAATTCAATGTGCGTTACGAAGGAAGTGGAGTCGTCGGTGGAATGGGGCGGCGGTTGCCGGTCGCTCACTTGTGGTAGTTTTCCTTTTTCTCGTCCCTCCAGTTTTTGTTGAGCTGGTGGATTTTGACGGCCACGTACCTTTGCTCTGTTAAATCAAAGGCCTGGAAGAGGAAGTTTCGTGAGACTAAAATATTAACTCACTTTCTTATTTTATATCGACGCTTTCTCTCACCTTGTAAACTTCGCTGAAACCACCGCGTCCGAGTAAATGGAGAAGCAGGTATCGGTCGTTTAGCGTCGGGTGATCTTTGAATCTGCAAGCAGGAGAAGACGGTGAGTGTCCTAGCAACAAACAATTCTGAGGGAAAGAGAAACAAAAAAAAAAAAAACGAGGAAGCCTACTGGGAGTTATCCTCGTTGTGGATTCTTTTGAGCTCGCGAATGTGCAGGTTGCGGACTCTCTCCAACCTCTCCAGCTCTGCCTGGATCTCAGCCTCCTCCTGCAAAAGGTGACAAAGATGCGTCAGCGTGCCCTCGCTAGCGCCAGCTCTGCTCTCAAGTGAAGCTTTACCTTCTTTAGATGGCCCAATCGTAACTTGAAGATTTCCTCTTGCTCGTGGTACTCGGCCTGCGATAAACTGCAACGAGGGAAACGGTCGGAAAAATAAACAAAGGAAGATGAACAAATAAAAAACTGTCGTGCTAAAGTGGATTTGCGTACGCTTCGCTTTCTGTGCCGTTGGCTTTGCTCTTGCGTTTGTTCTGTTCCAGGTTGGGCGGCGGCGTTTGGGCCATGGAGGGCGGCTTGCGCTTAGCCAGCAGTTTGCGTTGCCTCTCGATGTCTTCTCGCTGCGAGTTGATGCGCTCTTGTTGCCTGCCAAGGCGAGGCAGACAGAAAAAGGGACAGTTGGTCTATTTGTGCCTCAGTGCGTCATAATGGCGAGGTGCCGCTTACTTGATGAGGTTCTGGAAGGCGTAGCCGTCCGTCCACTGCTCGGTGAATGAGGCTCCGTGTCGCACGGTGGTGAAGTGGCCCAGCCGAAGCCGGTCCTGCATGCTTTTGTCTCGGCACGCCATCTTCTCCTGCTTGGACTGCGGCGGGAGAAAAACGCCAATCAATTAGTCACAAGTCGCCCTACCCATGTCACGGCTCGGACGAGCGCGGACGTACTTTTTCAATCAGCAGCTTCTTGGACATGGTCACGCACTTATTTAAGCGCTCCTTGTATCGCTCAAGCATCCTCTGCTGCTCGTCGATTTGTCTCCGCAGGTCGCAGTTAGCCTGCGGCGCACGAGCGAGCGCAAGATGAGCTTTGAAACGGGAACGTCGAGAGCTTTATGACGAGATTACGCGTACCCGCAACAAATCGTCGATGCGTCCCTCCTTCTTCTCCAGGTCGGAGTTCTTGTTGTTCTCCATCGCGATTAGCCTCTCGATGGTGAGGTCGGACTACAGGATGAAAAGCAAGGTGGGGGGGGTGCTTTGGTGAATGGAGGTGCATCAAGTCATAGGAGGTCGAGGAACGGGAGGTTCTTAGCAGTACCTGTGTGGCTTTGTGGAGCAGATAAAGGGCGACGGGTTTCAAAGAGCATGACGAGTGCTCGGTGTTGGCCGAGCCCACTGACGAGGGACTTCCCTGCTGCACCTGGGAAATCAAAAAGGGAAAAAAAACCATTATCAGCCCACCCTCCATCTTCAACCATGCAATTGTGCTACAAAAATGTCCTCCTGGTTAATAAGCGTGGAAAGATAGAAAATGCAGGTGAGAAAGAGAAGCGTTAAAAAGAGTGCTCACCGCGACCGGTGGGTTGGAGAGGGAGTGCTGCGGGGAAGAGCGGACCACCGGCGGGATCCCCCTGGCAGGGCTGGCCCCGGGACCGCTGCCTCCCGCAAACTTGACAGTCAGAAGGAAAAGAGAAGGCGAGAGACAGGAAGGCGGTTAAGTAAGGAAAAAGATGAAAAAACCCAAGTGAGAGGCTTTGGACACTTACCTCAAAATAATCGCTAATTTTATGTCCCCTTGTTCCTGCTTTACCTGAGGAAGAAAAAAAATAGAGTCATAAATGACAATTTAAGACTGTGCAGCACATCCAATAATTTTTTTTAATCATTTGTTTAATTGTACAGTATTTTAAACAGCTCACCTTGGC
Source organism: Syngnathus scovelli (assembly GCF_024217435.2). Classification (NCBI taxonomy): domain Eukaryota; kingdom Metazoa; phylum Chordata; class Actinopteri; order Syngnathiformes; family Syngnathidae; genus Syngnathus; species Syngnathus scovelli. The sequence goes on from NC_090862.1 coordinate 4,775,264, forward strand.
TGCCATCAAAGTGGTCCGCTTTCCGTTTCCGGACCCTCTGGTCATTTGCCTTTTTCTCTGGAGTCTGGTGGAAGTGGGGGGTGGGGTGGGGGGGCAGATGAAGCGAGTCCATTACAGTCATGTATTCAGTGTGTGCCGTGTATGCGCATAACAAGCGAACAGAAGGAACTACTTGCCAACCTCAAGCTCTTTGTCGCTGAGCGAGCCGACGCTGCACAGACTCTGGTTGGACGACTCGTTCTGACTCTGGCCCGAGCCCTGGGAAGAGAAGCCATTTTATCACTCTGGCTTGCGTTCATTTGAATGGAACACATTGCGGACTGGATGCTGCGAGCACAAACTGGCGGAAAGTAAAAAAAAAAGCTGAGGCTGCCTTGTTGCTACGGGCGACGGCGTGATGCTCCTACTCTTGTCACTCAAACAAATCACATCAGAATTCCGCAGGCGCTGCCCGATGTGGGGGAGAGAGCGACTTTGTCATTCAGAGCACACGAGCGCTCTCTCACTGAACCCTCCCTAAAATGGCTCCCGCAACATTAGGCAGGCTGCCGAGGATGTACTCCACTGTCACCTTTTCAAATTTTTTTTTTACTGTCAGCCATTTTTGCAGGGAATTACTGAGCGTTTCATCAGAAAAAAAGGCACTCAAGAGTTGAAGTTTCTCTTAAATCACGCAAAACTTCAAATATACCTCTCATGACCCAATGAGTGAACAAGATCAAGAATAAAGACTTTTTGGAAGGAAGAGCAAAAGACATTGGAAGACTCCTCCCCAACACATATAGCACCTCACGTTAAGCTGGGTGGCAGCAGGCCGCCATTTTCTCTGCGGCGCCAGCAGCCACGCCATGCTCCATGCTCCAAGCTCAGCCTATGGTTGGCACGCGGCCCGCTGCTGGCACCGAGTCGCTTTTCCCAAACCGTTCCAAGATCACCTTCCGCAAAGACTGGACGACAACTCTGCCGCGTCGCCCCACTCGCACCTGGTGAAGAACTACTTCAGCATTCCCCCCCGCCCCCCCCTCCCCACCTTTGCATTCCCATCCCGTCTGTGCACTTCTTGGCAGGCAGCGCCACTTGTATATGCAGGCACTACATCATGAGCAAGGGGGGAGATGTCATGTCGCGCCAGCCAAAAAAAACACACGCACATATATGAGACTCTCCACACAAAGAAACGCTACTGAGAGAAGTGTCGTGTATGTCATGGCAAAAATCCTAAGGAGCAAGGAGAGGCCTCCACCGACCTTAGCCACGCCGACCCCGGTGAAGCGGGCCTCCAGCAGCTCCTGCCGCCGGGGGTCCAGGCTGTGCAGTTCTTCCATCATGGCTGCGGACACAAGAGAGCACAGATGAAGAAGCGGCCGCCGTCGCCGGGGTCCCGTACAATCAAGCGGGCGAGCGACGGATCATTATTTCACAACACATAGGTTGCAATGAGTCATAGCACAGGCTTGGAAACCAAATAATCCTTCATCTGACTAATCCTGAAATATTTCCATGTCTTCTGTACAAACAGTAAAAGATACAGCGATGGAGGCCTGATGTGTTGAATCACTGCCTTTGGAACATCCCCAAAAAAAAGATGGCATCATCATGTGATAACTGCCTGACATTAAAATTAGAGGCCCAAGTTACATGCAGATGGAGCTACCTATCAAAAGGTCACACAGCTGGAGGACAGCTGGTAGGAAAATGTGCAGAATTGGAGGTATATACGATTATTTTTGATATTCAAAATGACACGACAATATAGATCAGTTTACTGATTGACCATTATGTGACATAAGCTCACCTATGGCTTGCATACATTAAAGCAATATTAAGCAGACAAGTTAATTCTTGGGAGATTTTAATTCTTTAGGGTGAAGGAGATAAATTGATTCGAAAAGTGACTATTTAAGAGTAATGTTGACGATTGGAATGATTAGCAAGACAGTTAGCTGGCTTCACAAACGAGCTAACGAACCTCCCCTGTGATAGCATAGCAACCGCTAACGCTAATTCGAAATGACATTCAAACTTGAGATTTCACTGCGTTACATACCCACGGGCGTGATTAACAGAAGTGATAAGTTGCCGATATATGAATATATTCGTTTTAAATGATTACCGCAGACGTGTGAGACGAGATGAAGGCAACCGGCTAGCGTTAGCTTATCTGTCATAAAAGAAGCATCTTTTGAGTGTTGTCAAGATGTTGCTGCCACGACGCTCGAATCAATGTAGCATCTCCCACCTCCATTCTTTCACTCGACAGCGTCGGGCGAGATACTCACTGCACTCGAGCGTTTCCTCGCTCCACGGGGCCTGCCTTAATCCCCGGGTGGCGTCCCCCTTGTTTCCCCCCGGTGCTCGTCAGTCCCACCCGGGGTAGGCCGCATCCACAGCCTCGGGTCTCGCGTAATGCTTGTGAGCGAGGGTCGCGCGGTAAGATCGGGGAAAGGATGACGGTCGGATTCCGACAGAGGATTCCGACGGAGGATCCCCCCCTGCTCTTGGGAGGCCTCGGCAGCTGAGGGTATCCCAGACCCGCCTTTGAGTACTCCTTAGGCGGGGATCCCCTTTAGGTCCTCGTCGCCGAGCACCATAACTGTTGCGATTTGGCGTTTCCCCGTCCACACAATGGCGACCCTGGAGTTATTTTCCCCCACCTCTCTCCAGCAGGTATAAATGATGTCTTTAAAGCTGCCGTCAGTTAACCCCTACTTTTTTCCTCCCCCTGAAGCGGGGATGCTTTTCTGGTCCAGCGCGATCAAAACAAAGTTGGGCTCCGCACGTCTTCCTTCCTTCCTCGTAAAGAAATCAATTTTGCCCTGCAGAAAAGTTGGCTATTCTACCGAATCCGGATCGATTCGGTTCGGTTCTCATGGCTTTTTTTTTTTTTTGCAATGTAAACAATAATCACCCAAATCTCATAATGTCTCGTGAGATTGTGTCAAGTAGTCAGCGGCTGCTCCTGCAAATCTCGTGCGGACAATAGCAGATTTGCACACAATACAATCAAAGTAGTCAGTGCGGATAATGATGTGAAAGTTACTTTTCCCCACCATGACGCATGTTTTCTGATGCAATTAGAAGTTTGACAAAAATAACGACATGTTTATTCATTTTGAATGTACAAAAGGTTCAAATTAGGCCATGATATTCCAAAATATTGCTTAAAAAACAGCATCCAGATGAATAGACTCACTTTTAAAAAAATTATATAACAAAGAGCAACACACGATGGCAGTTAATGCAACAATGGTTCTGTATCAAGTGGAGCTGTTTTCCTCGAGTTTCCGCCGGTACTTGCACTGGATCCACACCCTGTACATGGTGAGCTGCTTGCCCCGGTTCACCTGGAGCCTCCGATCTACCAGGTTCTGCACCTTCTCCAGCCCGGCCTCGGCGAATATGTCGTGCAGCTCGTCTGGAACCAAGAAGTAACCAAGTATGATTATAGACTGCATGTAGAGTAATTGAATGGACTGAATGGATGAAGAATGTAACTAGAAGTTACCTTGTGTAAAGAAGTACACCCTGGTTCCATCACCACGGACGTAGAAGTTATCTGACAGACACCTTCCTAAAAAAATATATACAGTCTTAAAACATACATGATCTATTATAACAAAGAGTACAGAGCTATTTGTCTTTTACTTTACCCAAATAAAATGATATGACCCACATTCACATTGTGCCCACTGTTTTTTTTTTCTCTGCACAGTCAATGTTTGTGGCAACATTTTCCAGATTTTTAACAAAACATGTTTTTGTAGTTTGGAGCATATGATCAATTTTTTGTCTACATTTTGGCTCAAAATAACATCCCAAATGCTCACAAATTTTGGAGAATCTGTACATATTGTCATGATGATGTCCGTTGGAGTGACGCTCCATTGTACTTTTCCCCAGTTGGATGTCTGAAGTTTCACATTTCCCAGTTTCCTGCAATGGTGCATCAAGCCTACTTACCTTTCTTAAAGCGGAGCTGTGCCATATCGTAGCGTCCATAGTCCCGCAGCATCATCACCCCGCCAGGCTTAAGCAACCGTGCCAATCTGCTCACAGAAGCCTTCATCCTAAAATAAAAAAGAATCAACATGTATTTGTTGATTTCATGCGTAAGGACCACATTTGATTTTTAATAGATAGATTGGGTAGGTCATCTGCATGTCTTCCAAAACGGCCCTTTGTCATGAATTCTGTTCCTAAGCACGAAGAAGAAGGTGTCCACACTTGTCAGGGTGCAACGCCGACAGCACGAAGATGAGCACCACCACATCAAGGCTCCCGTCCGGCATGGGGTAAACAGCGCCGTCATCGCTCAAGTCAGATACGAAGGCGAAGCAGCGTTCAGCGTCGTATTCCGGGTTAGCCTTGAAGGTGAAAGAAAACACCGTTATCGACTTGACAATGACAAAAGATTGACGCGCTCACTCACCTTTACAAGCTCCACGGCAGTGCTGGAGAAATCGCAGCAGTACACAAAAAGTCCTGGGTCGCTGTAGAACAAAAAATAGAAAGAAAAATCATTTAAAATACATTACCGGTAAATTGAGGGTTGGTCAGGGAATGAATTAAACTTGCAAGTTAAAGTATGTAGTCCAGTCTTACTTGTTGGTCTTCAGGATGGGAAAAACCGTGTTGCCAACACCGCAACCGACCTTTCAAAACAGAGCGTTTATTATTAGCCTCCCACTATCAGTCACATCATTAGGTACACCCGCTACAGCTCTACGGCATCGTTAACATAGCAGTTTGTGTTTATTATTCTGGTAGCTGGAACAGAGACGTGGCATGTTATATTATAAACAGCTCACCTCGAGAATACGATACGTGGCTAAAGAACCGGGGAAGTCAGTCGGATTCAAGGTGGCAACATCTCCACTTGGATCCAAACTGGATTGGAGACTGTGATGGTTTTCCGAGCCATCTGGACGGGGACGTTGGTCGTGGAGGCATGCCGGTGCCAACTCGGGGAATTCGGTGAAGAGCCAGTGGCGGTCTTTGAAGAAGCGGTTCTCGTGGATGGTGTAGAAGTCATTCCAGTACTCGTTGGCCCGATTGTCAAAGTCCTCTGGGAGAAGGATACGCAATGCAAGACCATTTGAGTCACTTCATTAGGTACACCTAATGTTGTGGCCAACACGTAAATTAAACACGATACTTGAAATTCAAAGTTAAACCTTGTTTCTCCGGAGGCAATGGCTGACTATTCTCTTGTACTTTACTCTTTGCAGCTGCTTCTTGCTCCTCGGTCCACTCCACGTTGTCCCTGTTGACACATTACCGGTCTTTACCATCGACTTAAACATTCGAGCCATCCATTTAAGCCCATTCAGGGTCCAATTTACCCACCAGGCGTTGTGCTGGAAGACCTGTCGGGGGTCCGTAAGAAAACGAGTACCGAACTGAGGTCGCTTCTCCTCGGTGGCAGACGACTGTGACAGAATGTGAGTGGATTCGTGGACACCATCATCGACCGTGCAGGGCGCCGCCATGTTGGAAAAAAATCGCACCGGATGTGTATGTTTGTTACGTTCAGGTTGTATCGGAAATGTCATAACTTCAATTATTTCGGAAATGTACAACACATTATGTTGAGTAAATACTCACAAAAAACTTTGATTAATTGCCACTTGTTTAAATATTAATTTATTGTAACTCCTGAAGTTATACTGCTCGAGCGAAAGCTTCCACTGTCTTACTTAAACGCCTAAACAGAAGTTCGCAATGCATCCACTGGAGGGAGACATTTCCCACAAATGGATTACACAGACAAACTAAGAGACGATAGAAAATCATTTATGAAAATATGTGCAAAGACAGAAGTTTATTAATCACTGAAATTAAATCAGTAAACTGTTTTACACTATTTCAGTTTTAATGACTTATTTTGGGGCGTGGCTAAAACTGAGGCCCAGTGACGCACTTTGTCATCATATTCGGCAAAATTGATCACAAATAACGCTCTTCTTTGTGGTGTGTCAAAATGTCACGTTAAAAAGCATTTATTTGCACTTACATGATACATCCATCACTTATTGGTATTTTCACCCCCATTTCCTGAAACCATCATATAATACTACATTTACAGCAAGCAAAAACCCTTGAGCATTAGTAATTGCAGTTGTTATTTTCAAATAACTTACAGTAAATCTATTTATTAAAATCATTTACCATTTTTCAGAGGACTTTAAAAAAACAGAGCAGATGCAGCAGTAATGAAAACGTGACCACGTATAAAAAAAACACTAAAAAAGAAAAAGTGCAAACTTTATATGCATACAGTAGACGTGACAAGATTTTATGTGCATTTAGCAAAAGAGTGAGTATTTTTCTCAACTGTACAAGTTACAAGTCCTTGTCGACCACAATAAATATGGCTGGGCTGCAGTGACTGGCTGCGTGTCATTACTAGTTCTCTTGAGTGCAAGCATTTGGCGTGTGTGGTTGAACCCTGAGAGCTGCAATCAACTGGAGGAGGCGCCCCTGTACGCCACATTGGTGAAGGTGGATGTCGCTCCTTTGTACAGTGGATTGTTGGCCTAGGAAACATGAAGACATAGTGAACCCCCTCCTATTTGCAAACCCGATTTTCTTCTGAACTTTCTTTTTTTTGTGGAAAAATTAGCAGTTGTTTCTATGCAACATTGGGTGTATGTGAACTCCTGTAATAACAAACAGATCCCTCTAGATGGCGACGGTTTTCCCCTGAAACAAATTTAAATCCTCACCGTGTTCCACCTGGCTTTGGCTCGCTCCTTCTCGAATCTGTCGTACTCCCTCCGGTCGTGGATGGTGACCAGCAGCTTCCAGATGAGCAGGGCCACCAGGCCCAGGAGCAGGATGGCCCCTGCCACGGCCGACAGCACTACCAGGGTGTCGGCACCCTGAGGACATTCTACGACAAAGTGCGTGTGTAAGCTGTTCTGTCCCAGTCTTTAAAGAAGACATTGTATTAAAAAGTCTGTTTTCCAAAATATGTCACCTTAAACCGTATTAATTATACAGAGGCACACCATAAAGCGTTACCTGGCTCTTTTATTACAAATAAGATGGATTTGCCACTATCGTCTTCATAATACTGGAAGTGCTCCACGCAGTCATTCTCGTCTTTGTATGAGCAGTTCACGGCATTTTTTGAGAGGAACTCTGCATGACAAAAAGGGTTGAGGTAGCCCTTGACAGAGAGGCCTACATTAAAAAAAAAAAAAAAAAAGAAAAGTCAAGATGGCGGCATGCTCACCGAGTTGGGTTACAACTCTAATTTCGTCTCTGCAGATGCGACTGCAGCTGTTGTCATCAGTGTATTGGCCTCTCTTAAAATGCTGACATTCCACACACTCCCTGTAAGAAATTAATATAATACAAAATGGCTTCTTTTTTACTCCTCTCAAAATTATTTTTCCCACATTAAAAACATATATAAATATAAAAATATCAAATCATAAAACAGCAAGAGAAATGTCTTTTTTTTTATCCAAAATATCATAGTCAGTTGGGGGAAAGGTTAACTCGAGGTGAAGGTATACTTATTTATTACTAACAAAGTATTTATATATTACTTTTTGATGGTGCACGAGTCAGGACAGGTAGGGCATTTTTCGCAAGTGGCGCCGTAGGCCCCCGGCTGCGTGCACTGGCACACGCCACACTGGCAGCTTCCGCGGCCGCTGCACAGCAGGCCGATATTGGACATGCACGTGTCGATGCGCGTGGTGCAGTTGCAGTTGTCGCCCACCCAGCCGGCGTCGCACTGGCAAAAGCCGCAGCTGCACTTGCCGTGGCCTACGAGAAACAAACAAACATATTTAGTCCGTTCTATCTTTATTTATTTGAGTTTGACACCTTTGGCCTTGGGTTAGGATTACACATGATTTAATGTATCCTCATTCTGTTGAAAAGGATGTTAGCTAAAATAGTACACACAAAAATAGAGCTAGCGTTCATTTCCGCTGGAGTCGTCGCAAACTTCCTATCTGTGTGTGTGTGTGTGTGTGTGTTGTCGAAAGACTGTTGAATTATTTAATGCTGGTACTGCTGGCTCGCCATTCTGTTTAAATGTTTCGACACATCATTTGAGATCCAATGTGCGAACATTCTTGTTTAACCTGGTAATATATTAGCAGATGGGGGACTTTAAAGCCACGCCTACTCTTGTTTTTGTCGGCAGCGGTCCTTTGCTAGCGTAATAAACCCGAGTGTGATCTTTGAAACATGTTCAGGCAAGTGGACCGGTGGACTTTCGGAGGGAGTGTTTAGTCATTAACCACTAAGAAAGTGTCATTACAATCATTGAAATGGGTTTTAAAAAATCACAAATGATGAAAAATCAAGCCGTTCTCTCCCCTCTTACAGAGTACAAGAAATTGACCCAGGATTTGGAAATGAATGACTATGCAGCAGTGGCGGCCCATCTGGATCAGACAGGACGAGTGAAGATAAACGCTAAGCGGGCGTTTTTAGCTTGACATCATTTCACATCTGGCTTGTAAAACAAGCAAGCCAGTGACAAAAGGTGAGAAAGCGACATTAAAAAAACACAACGTGGGTGGAGAGAGTAACAGTTTGTCCTCTTTTCCTGTAGAGGAATGCAAGCTTTCTTCTCCTTTCGCTTGCTGCCTTTCACATTTATGGGCCCTAAGGCTGGGCTTGCTGGTTCTTGCATAAAGCCTCAAAAAAAAAAAAAAAAAAAAAAAAAAAACCCTGCAGGGAAGGAAAAGGTCTAACTTTCCTTCGCATCTAACAAACAAACCAAACCCTTCTATGATTCTACCAGGGCCATTAAGATAATGAAAATAATGATATCAAAGTACCTGGAGTGAGTAATCTGGACAACCAGGTGAGTTCCCGGTGAGCCAAGCTGCTCTACATTTTTTTACAAATACCTCATGTGCACTCACCCGAGCATAGCGCCCCCTTGTAGCGCAGGCAGTTGAAGTCATCGCACTCGCAGTGTTTGCCCCACACTTGTCCGAATTCGCTTTCGTGACACGAACACTGTCCGCACAGGCAGTCGCCGCGGCTGTTGCAGGCGGGGGTGTCGGGTTTGGGGATGCACTTGGCGTCATCGGAGGGGCTGTAGTCCTCCAGCGAGCACTCGCAGTGAGGACCAAGCCGCCCGGTGTGGCATTGGCAGACGCCGCACTCGTAAGTGCCGTTGCCGTTGCTGCAAATCGGGCTGTCGACGTCGGCGTCGGCCTCGCAGTTGCACGTGCAGGCGAAATCCACTGTGACCTGTAGAGAGTCTTTAAATCCTAAAGGTTTGATGGTGAACGTCTGGGTCTTCTCCTTCGGGCAGCTTCGCAGTTGAGCCTCCACACTGAAAGACACCTGAAGACGAGGGTTGGTTTTTGAAGAAAGCGAAACAAACAATCATATCAACCCACCGTGTCGCCGATCTTCAGACCAGAGCAAGACTTAAGACCGAGGATGACTTCACCGTTGAGGCAAGTGGCATTGAAAGACAGATTCAACTCTTCGGGAACATCCAGAACCTCCAGCTCCACTTTTGAGCGAATTTTCTACAACCAAATGATTATTAATCACAATCTGGATTATTTTGAGGGGAGCAAGTTCTTACCGCGTACGCCGCCTCAATGAGCTCAATAACATTTCCAGAGTCACCGGACAACTTTCCCACGGTGGTGCCGGGAATTAGCTGACTGTATTCCTGGGAAAAAAGAGAGCATGGATGATGTGACCTAGTTCCTGTGTTCACAAAATTAAATGAAGCTTCTACCTTGTAGAGCGGCACCACATAGTTTGTCACGGCGAAAATCAAGTTGATGTTGTTTTCGGACATTTTCTCGGTCAGAAGCGCCAAGGATGGATAGTCCTAAAAAATCAGAAAGTTGACAAACGAGACTGGGTGACACATTACATGTTTGATGAACACAGGCGCGGTGGCCAAGTGGTAAGGCGTCGGTCTCGTAAACCGAAGATCGTGGGTTCAAACCCCACTCGTGCCTGAAATGCATTCAAGAATTTTAGAAATGGTGGTGTTCTTTACCACTTGGCTTTGTCGTAGACGTTATCACTACCTAGATGACAGTACACCACTGACTAACACAGGCGCGGTGGCTAAGCGGTAAAGCGTCGGTCTTGTAAACCGAAGATGGTGGGTTCAAACCCCACTCGTGCCTAAAATACATTCAAGAATTTTAGAGATGGTGTTCTTTACGGTTTGTTGTAGACATCATCACTACCTACTAGATGACAGTACACCTTTGACTAACACAGGCGTGGTGGCTAAGTGGTAAAGCGTCGGTCTTGTAAACCGAAGATCGTGGGTTCAAACCCCACTCGTGCCTAAAATACATTCAAGAATTTTAGAAATGGTGTTCTTTACCATGGTTTGTTGTAGACATCATCACTATCTACTAGATGACAGTACACCTTTGATTAACACAGGCGCGGTGGCTAAGTGGTAAAGCGTCGGTCTCGTAAACCGAAGATCGTGGGTTCAAACCCCACTCGTGCCTGAAATGCATTCAGAATTTTAGATATGGTGGTGTTCTTTACCACTAGTGGCTTTGTTGTAGACGTTTTCACTATCTAGATGACAGTACACCTATGCCTAACACAGGCGCGGTGGCTAAGTGGTAAAGCATCGGTCTTGTAAACCGAAGATCGTGGGTTCAAACCCCACTCGTGCCTAAAATACATTCAAGAATTTTAGAAATGGTGTTCTTTACCATGGTTTGTTGTAGACATCATCACTATCTACTAGATGACAGTACACCTTTGATTAACACAGGCGCGGTGGGTAAGTGGTAAAGCGTCGGTCTCGTAAACCGAAGATCGTGGGTTCAAACCCCACTCGTGCCTGAAATGCATTCAGAATTTTAGATATGGTGGTGTTCTTTACCACTAGTGGCTTTGTCGTAGACGTTATCACTACCTAGATGACAGTACACCGCTGACTAACACAGGCGCGGTGGCTAAGTGGTAAAGCGTCGGTCTTGTAAACCGAAGATCGTGGGTTCAAACCCCACTCGTGCCTAAAATGCATTCAAGAATTTTAGAAATCGTGTTCTTTACCATGGTTTGTTGTAGACATCATCACTATCTACTAGATGACAGTACACCTTTGATTAACACAGGCGCGGTGGCTAAGTGGTAAAGCGTCGGTCTCGTAAACCGAAGATCGTGGGTTCAAACCCCACTCGTGCCTAAAATACATTCAAGAATTTTAGAAATGGTGTTCTTTACCATGGTTTGTTGTAGACATCATCACTATATTCTAGATGACAGTACACCTTTGATTAACACAGGCGCGGTGGCTAAGTAGTAAAGCGTCGGTCTCGTAAACCGAAGATCGTGGGTTCAAACCCCACTCGTGCCTGAAATGCATTCAAGAATTTTAGAAATGGTGGCGTTCTTGACCACTTGGCTTTGTTATAGACGTTATCACTACCTAGATGACAGTACACCTTCGACTAATACAGGCGCGGTGGCTAAGCGGTAAAGCGTCGGGTTCAAACCCCACTCGTGCCTAAAATATATGCAATAATTTTAGAAATGGTGTTCTTTACCATGGTTTGTTGTAGACATCATCACTATCTACTAGATGACAGTACACCTTTGATCAACACAGGCGCGGTGGCCAAGTGGTAAGGCGTCGGTCTCGTAAACCGAAAATCGTGGGTTCAAACCCCACCCGTGCCTAAAATGCATTCAAGAATTTTGGAAATGTGTTCTTTACCATGGTTTGTTGTAGACATCATCACTATCTACTAGATGACTGTACACCTTTGATTAACACAGGCGCGGTGGCCAAGTGGTAAGGCATCGGTCTCGTAAACCGAAGATCGTGGGTTCAAACCCCACCCGTGCCTTGAACGCATTTAAGAATTTTAAAAATGGCGGAGATCTTTACCAATATGGTGGATTTGTTGTAGACATTATCACTATCTAGATGACACTGTCCATCGTTGGGCTGCACGATGCCAGCCATACGTCCGTCCAAGGCGATATGGGTTTTAGCATCCGTGGTGAACACCAGAAGGTGGGAGGCATCTGGACGCCAACCGATTTTTTCCTTTAATACATTCAAGAGAGCTAAGGTAAGGAACGGTAGAAATCATCGGAAGCCATGCGAATCCTACCTTGCACACTACCGCCTGCATAATGGCATCAAAACCGCCCTCTGGGGCGTCTATGTTTCGTGACACCTGCTGCTTCACCACTTCTTCTGTGAAACGGGCCACCTTGTCCGTGAGGGACAGCACGTGCTTGAAGCCGAACTGCGCCTGACACTCCGTGTGAATCCTTCAAGAGGGGACTATTACAGAAAAAGCTTCTTCTCAGATCATTTGGTGTCACTTACCCATAACAAGGATTCTCAATAGCCTCGGGAGGAGCCAGGTACATGTAGGGCGACACGGTTTTATCTACAAAGGCTCCGAATCCCATGCGTAGGTTACTGGTGGTCTTCCCCATAGTCTGGGCCAGCTCGTTACCAAGAGTACGCAGGCGAGCCAAATCGTCCTTCATTGAGAAAGACAGATCCATCAGGTAGTAGAGGTCTACTGGGTAGTCCTCCACTTGTTTCACGCTGACAGTGAACTTCTTGGAATCACCTGTAAAGAAACCAGGTTAGAGAACAGAAGGAACCGTAGTTCAAGTCTCTAGACTGGTATTTGGTCCACCTGGCCTGAGCACCATGTGGATTTTCTGAGGCTGGATCTGGGTTACGGTTTCCGCCGCGCCTGAGGCTTTGTCGCTTAGTGCCTTATTCTCGAGTACCGTCAAGGTGCTGGTAGGCGACTCCAGAGACGCCTCGGCGCAGCCGCCGTCCAGCAGGTTCTGCTTCAGGTCGCAGCGGAAAACTCCGGACCCTCCCATCCCAAAGCTCTGCAACACAGAACATTAATAATAAATAAAATAATATAAAATAATAATATATTAAAAAAATAATGATAATTTGACCTCTTGCGGGCACCATGCGCAGCTGGGGTCAACTGTCAAACACTGCTGACATGTCGTGACTCCTCGTGACGTGCACACGTTGGACCCTGTCGGTATCATCACAAAAAAGTGACACAATTTCCCGCCGCAGAGTGGCATTTGCGTTTCCTCGATGATTCAGCGCCGAAGAGCGCGGGGGGAGCAAGATAGCGCTCGTCAAGCACAAGTTCCTTTCAGGAGAGTGCTGAGCAAACATGCCCATTGAGGGATGATTAATGCATCCTTACGCACTACAACTTTACGCACAATGGCAAAGTAGACTTTGGTTTTGCAATTTATTAATTTTTTTTGTGCAAAAGTCATGGTTATCTTTAGTATAAAGGGAAAAACATCTGTCATACAAAAACAATGATTAAAATAAAGTGTCATTTCCATTGACGGGAACATTTGTGTTACCGTCCATCCAATGATTTAATTATCCAATAAAATAATTGATTTTAAATAGTTACAGCCTTAATCTGGAATGCATCTCTGAGTTAAATCAAAGTGACATTACTTTTGTAAACACAGGGGGAGAAAAGTTACAAAGACTCACCATAAAGTGAAGAAGTGGACGTAAGAAGGAGGCACAAAACAGGCAGTAGTGTCCTCATGGTAAGTCCGCTTCACTCACTGCGACAAACTTTCCTCATTCTTCCTGAACTACTGCAGACACACCAAAACTCTCCTTCCACAGCACATCCGCTTCCACTGTCCTTCCCTCCTCATCACTCAAAAGTCTACACCCTCTTTTGGAGTCACTCACTTTATTAGCATGTAAAACTTTAATCTAGTTCATATTCATAACGAGACATTGACAAGAGGCCAGTGAATCACTCACAGGGTAGTAAATACCATAGAGGGGCTGCGTTGAGTAAACAATACCATATAAGGACACACACTTGGGATGGGATTTTTCGGACCATTTGCAGTGTGCCGCATTAAGCTTATGCAATGAGACAATCCTAAATGATGATGTTTGCGCGCACAGTGCTCTCTCTCTATTTATGATTATGTTCACCTTGATTTAAAAAATAAAACCTGAATTTCCCCAAATGGCTTTTAGTTCATCCACTAAATAAATAAATAAGTAAGTAAATAAATAAATAAATAAATAAATAAATATAAGAATGAATGAATGTATAAATAAATAAATGTTGAATGTTGTTTTATCTGCTCAGTATTTGGAAGTTGTACAACAGCTACCTCTAGTGGCGAAACTGAATAACACAAGCGACATCTTTAATGAGGCAGTATAGGAATCTGTCAATTAAGAAAGCAGTGTCTTGCAAAACAAACAAATACTTCAAGTTCTCCTCACACTCATTAGCTTTAATTTTTAGAAACAAAACGGACCCACTACATTTTCTGGTTGGCATTTTAAACATTCTTATCTGTCCATATATTGAATCATTCATGCCCCCCCCCCCCCTCCCCACCCCATCAGCAACCCTCTCATGCTTTCCGGACGGTTGCTAGGTTACCACCGCCTATAAAAAAAACGGGGTGACAGAAATAGACAAATAAGTCGAACAATAATAGTTGTGCTCACTCAGTGTGTGCGTGTGTGTATAGATGTGTGTATTGATGGGCCCGGATGTATCAGCACCCTTTTGTTGGGCGTCTCGCCCACAGATGAGTGGCCTTTCCGGAACTGAATGAAGGAACTCGACTGGGTCATATGGCAGCCAATTAAGACTGAACAAGACAAGTGGAGGGGATATGATGAGAGCGGGGGTGGGCTACGGGGTCTCGCCCTGTACGTTATATATCTCTACCGAGGCCTTTAAGCGTCTCGCTCGCAATTGCTGCCATAACAGCTTTAACCAGGAGTGAAGGGGGTGGGTCAAAATGAGGTGACATTGATGAAATGTGGACAAGATGGTGGGGTGATGACTAATAATAATAAAAAAAAAAAGCACGTGTTGACCCCCCTCACCCCGTCTCTGACATTATCTTTCTAATGACTTGGCGGCCATTTTAGCAAACTCTCATCCCCGCAGACCACCTGTAGCACCCAAAGTGACATTGCAAGGACATTTCTGCTTAATTTACGTTGCTAGGTTGCCAAGGCCCTTCTGCTAAGTGCAAACACCCCCCCCTCCCTGCATCCTCCCTCTGGTCGGCCCAAGGACCTTAGCTAGCCTCCCAAGTCCCCCCTCCCCACAACGCCACCCCTTCCACTCAGTCTCAAAATAACTTCACCAACCATCTGTCAGTGAGCTCCCAGGTCCGCTGTTGCTTGGAAACAAGTCTTACATCCGCGCCTGGATGCATCCACGATATATCTTTATGAAGTTTGGACTCATTGTGGAAAGTTTGAGCAACAGGTCCAAGAGTGCTTCAATGGTCTGGATCATATTCATGAAAAGGGATTTAATAAATAATGCGTAGCTTTATTTGAAGCTCAAAAGGAGGATTAACATGAAGTACACGCTGCTTTCCATAAACACACTGACACGAGTTGATTAACATGCGGCAGATTAATTAGCTGCAGGTTAATCCGCTAGATAATGAGATTATTTCATTGGAGAGTAAAAACAACTTTGTGCCATGAATGTAATATCCAGTATGAAAAAGAAAGTGTGGTCTTTCCGTGGCTGAATTGCCCTCTAGCTCGCTTAAAAGAGGATTTATCTGAAGGACATTGGGCTACTTTACATAAACACACTTTGATTTATTAATAGACACAATTACACTTGGTTGATTTGCATACGGAAAATTAATTAGCTGCAGGTGAGTCCGCCGACTAATGAGATCTTATTCACGTAAAAGCAGAGCAAAGCAAAACATGAGAGGTGTTTGTGTGCCGCATCCGAGCCGATTCCTCATCAGGAGATTCCCAAATTGAGGGCGGTGGCCTTTTGGTGATTACCATGACAGCCATTATCATCACCCTAACAAGTGTTTTTTTTTTTCTTCAAAATTAACCTAAAGGTCAGCCAGCTGCCACGAGGCTTAAAAAAACCAAAAACATGCGCTCAAAAGAAGTTCATGCTTGATTTTTTTTTTCATTTTAATAAAAGTGGATTTATATGGAGCCGCAGCTTGGCAGAGGTGTAGTGAGGGTTAAAAAGCCCTGCCAATAACTGCAATAAATATTTGCCACGGCTCAATCACATTTTATTAATTCATCTCTTCATTTCAGAGTCATAACTCGCTGGAATTGACAGCTCCCAAGTGGAGGTGGACGTCTCCACGGCAACCGGTGTTTAAACTCAGAAGCTCCTTTATTAGGACCATCTACCCCAGTGGAGCCTATGAAGAGCTGTAGCGGAAATTTCTACCCCGATTTACATATGTGGACAAAAAGTTTTGTCTCGTCTGGCAGGAGAATTCAAATAAATACAGGTAATTCTAAAATGTTTTTAAAAGGGTGGCAACTGGCTGCAAGTTGGTGGGGAGCTCATCATGACTCGCTACGCACCAAAGCCTTGTCACAAAAGGCGCTCTGGAGAGGGGGTGGTGTGGTGGGGTAAAGGGGGGGGGGGGGGGGAATCGGGGCTCCACGCATACGCACAGTCTCTTATTACACCTTGCACACTCTTAAGAGGACCCACGAAAAGAAGCCACCCGGAGGCAGACATCAATCTAGAACTTTATTTTGATTTTAGTTCACTCCAGTTGTGAGCATTACGCACCAAACTCCACATTGGCTTTTTTTTTTCTTTTAGTTCCATGACGCCAAGTTGCTCGGCTTTTCTTCACCCCAACTTGGAGCCATGAACGCTTCCTCGTTCCTCGGCGCAACGCACGGCGCGCTACTAAATGGCAGCCAGACTCTGGCGGGGACACTGGTCGCATATTCCGGCAACGGTAGCGAGCAGGCGGTGACCGGTGATGGCGGTGCGGGCGGTGGAAGTGTGGGAGACGGCGGAGGCGCTCTGGTTCTCCTGCAGGAGGAGCGCAAACTGCTGGTGATGCGCGTGGTGCAAATCGCCGTTCTGTGCGTTTTGTCGCTCACGGTGCTCTTCGGGGTATTCTTCCTGGGATGCAATTTGATGATCAAGTCCGAGAGCATGATCAACTTCCTGGTGAAGGAGCGGCGGCCGTCCAAAGATGTGGAGACCGGCATGATTGGACTCACTTAAAGGGGGGCGAGGGAACCAAGGACTCTTCTGCATGAACTTATTAGACGTTTGCGCCCCCCTGCCTTTCCCCGACAAGTCATTCAAGTGAGGATTAGATATGCAACACGGTCACGTTTCCTTCCAAGTGACTCCAAAGCAGCAACCTTTGTGCGTAAAGTTTGTGCGTAAAAGCAGCCAACCGAATACGCGGCGATCGTTCAAGTGAGTTTAAAAGTTGCCAACTTGAACAAAAAGTGACGAAAATGTTTACAAGCTGTTACCTCACCTTCGTGTCGCGTTTGTATTTCGGGGTGATTGTAATTTAATTCTTGTTTTAAAACGAAAAAGACATGGTTGTGATTTGTTGTTGCAATCTTGTCTTGTGTGTGTGCGTAAGAACAACATCAACCAACTCAGCAGTACCACTTATTTGCGCAAATAAAAGGAAACATGGAACAAATGTTGCACGTTTTCAAGCACACGCTCTCGCTTTTGAAAGTTTTATGGAGTGATGCTGCTGGTCCTTATATGTTTGGCATGCTCTCATTCGGGTTCTGGTTTGCACTTTGGAAACGATATGCTGCATGAAGTCTTTTTTGTACCAAAGGAGATTGCAAAGATTAAAATATATATATATATCACTGCACACGAACTCTGTCTGATGGATGAATGTATGAATGTGGAAATACTTCATTAAAAAAATGGTTTTGCAACAAAGCCTGACTCTGTCATGAAAAGTACACCAAACCTGGACTGTTTGCATTAAAACATTTGGCCAGATTTTTTTACAATAATCACATTGCCATGGAAACATGTGGCTTGAGAAAAATATATTTCTCAAAAATGCTTACGTGCGATGCTACATTTTACATGTCTGTCAGCAAAACAAAACATTCTGACTCAAAACTAGTATAACACTTTAGAAAGCTTCATTTAAAATCAAAAGGGAAGGGCTCGTCACTTTCAGCACTTAGCCTGATCCCACTCAAAAATGTGCGCGACACTCAAGCCACTTGACGCTCCTCTAGTGCGTCAATAACCATAGTTTGAATTGACATTGGAGCCTAGCTTAACATCAAGGCGACTTATAGACATCTGCGTCGGCCACCGAAGCCTCCTGGGCGCTGCCCTCATGATTATTTCAACACACGCTAGAAGAGCCGGGCGAGCGCCTCGACAACACACCCGTGCGGCGTGCGCGAATGTGCAACAGAGCGGCAAACGCTCCCAAGCACCGCTATCCCTGAGAAACAGCATGAATAAATCAAAATGCTGCCGATAATTAGATGTTGGCGGCTGAGAACAACAGCCAACATGATGATCAACTTGTTTTGTGGGTACCGTTACGTGGCAATAATCTAACGGATAGTCACGCGCCCCCCTAAAAAAAAACAAAAAATCGTATAGCACAAGATGGACCTCACAAGTTAAAATGTATAAAACACATTAGAACACTGATAGGCCATTTTAAGTGAATTAATTACAAAAACACTTTTGTGTGTTCCCATGCGAGCAGGACATGAAGGTTGCTGTGTTGGTATTAATTATGATGACAGCGAGGACGTGGATTTCTTTTTTCCTCATGCCGGCGAGTATGTTTGCTTGTCAAAAAAAAAAGGTTCGCGGCTGACCTATAGCGGCAGTATAATAATGAACATCGCAGCGGCTCTGAAGTGATGTCAAGAAGAACAGCGTTCAAGCCGCGCTGGCAAGACCAAAAAGGACACTTTTTTTTTTCTCCTCGAAAAAAACCCTCTTTTTAATTCCCTCCTGTATTTTTTGACAGGCGGGGCGGGATCGACAAAAGATTCGTTCCGGGCGTGCGTACGGTTCCCTTCAGGACCGAGTGGCCTTTCTCGGGCCCATTCAGCCGCCTGCTAATGGGATGTGTCGCATTGAAAGGAGTAGGCAGGGAACAATGCTCGCCGTTCGAACGCTATCTGCAGGTGAGGCCTTTTCTTTTCATCTCAATTACTTTGCATTCAGACGTCGCCAAAGCCTGACAGGGGTTATCCCATGACACACACACAAACACACACACACGGGTTCCATGAATCCAGTTCAATCTTAATCGCTTGTTCAAAGCAACAATATGGAGAAATTGCCATTTATGCTCATGCATCGTATTCTTTCAAAAGGAAGCAGCACAAAAGAGTCTGTCATGCCGAGTTGAACAATTCAGGGAATTCAAATCCACACCTGAGCTAGGGTAGCACGGAGACACCTTGACAGGGAAGGAAAGGACATTCAGTCCTGTTCCTTCTTGTTCTTGTACTGTCAGTGTCTGCTTGGCAGGAAGGGGGGGGTGTCAATATTCTCCTCAAACTGACCAAGAAGAAGGCGGCTCACTCTCCTCTGCAATTTGGACCATGCCCGAGGCCACCGTCAACTGAGCTGGATCAGCCCTACTTCCATGATCCTATTAAGAAGATCAAAAAAAGCACCCAACTCTATTTAGCATCACGCTTCTGGGCAAAATATAAAGATGGACGATGATTTCTCTCCGGGTTTTAGATGACCACCTCGGGCCACCTTAAACGACATCATACCATGACCACCCTACGAACCCACCACAAAGCTACCTTAGATCACACAGAACAACTTTCATCCTGTACCATCCTTAGACCATCTTAATCAACTTTAGACCATCTTAAGACTTTGTGCAGACCAGCATCAATGACATAAAACCACCTTAGATTATCTTCATCAACTTAGTCTTCAACCACTTTGTGTGCATCTTCTCAAGATGACGCATGTCTAACCATTGATAAGATCAGACCACATCTGAGCTTGAAAACGCCCCCCCCCCCCCCCCTCCCTTCCCTCAGCACAGACATCTGAATACAATATAATTGGAGTCCACTGTTAGGTATTAATAAAGTGTGGATATGAACAAAGACGTGTTAATTGGCTGGAGAGGGTGCTAGTGCCCCCCCCACCACCCCTCCCGAGCACCACAATTCACCACGTCGCACCTTTACCCAATTTGAACCACCTGAAGCAGTGCATTGTTTTTTTTTTTTGTATTTGTAAGGATGAGAAATGACCAAATGTGGACCACACATCATCATCATCATCACCACCATTACCCCACCATTACCCCTAGAAGAAGTCATCTTTCCTTCCATACTGCCGAGCTGCTGTTGCCAAGGTAACAAGGTAAGGCGTAACGGCCACATGTAAATGTGTGCGTGTGTAGGTGTCGGTCGCTGCATGCTAACTTACTATTTGTTTTGACATGCAGCACATTCCACTAATGGCCACCCCCCTTCGCTACATATAAATAAATCATGATTAATGCTATGCGCTAAACTTTTAGCCACCATGAAGAACATTAGCGAGTGCATGTGACTGCCATGAAATATTACAGCGACGTGCCAATGTTCAACTCAGCAGACTAGCGTTCGCTCAAGACGTCAATCAGAGTGTGGCCGTCCGTCACTGGTCGACCATCACAAATAATCTCACAAACCGCCTCGGGCTTCCGCAACCTTTCCCCGTATATGACGACCATCCCTTCACTTTAACGGCCCAAGTTTGGTCACGTGTGTGTTCTATAAAAAGAAGCGCGTGTTATTGCAAAAGGACTCAATGTGTGCTGCGTGGGCGGCAAGGGAGAATAGAACGGGAATTACGGCGCTGCCAATTAAATATGCTTTGCTTGTTTGTTCTTTCCCTTGGGTGAAGTTAGATGTCACACAAACACACACGAACATGCACTCCATCACGGCGGGTCACCATTCCAGTTTTACGACCTGCCGGAGTACCTCAGGGCTGCAAAGGACTCGAGGCGCAGCTATTTAATAACTTGCTTAAGTAATATTTATTGACTTTCTTTACTTATTTATTATCCACAAAAGTGTTTTTATAAATAAAGTTTGGTTAATTTATAAATGTAGAACAAATTTTCCTGTGACAATGATAGTTATTCGTAAGCATGCTAACCGCTACGTAGCCTTGAGGCTAATTTGGACAAAAAAAACATGGCGGACACGTGTTGCTAATATGAACAAGATCCATCTATACACCCACACGCTAAACACACAGCCGTGCAGATTACAGTGTTTTGATTGCAGGGCCGGAAATGTGATGGGGGGGGGTGCAGCCCTCTTCCTCAATGAGGTGGCGGGGGGGACAAGGGGGGTTAAGTGTTTAGCATCAGTGCAGGGAATGTAAACACAGCGCTAATTAGTGTTGTCTGCCAAAGTAGAGCTTGAGCTGTCCATTGTAAGTATTGGTAGCAAATTTGGAGGACACACACACACACACACACACGAAAAGTAGATGACATGGGAAGACAACTTTACAGTATTTTTGGGAATTTACCAGAATTAACCCAAAAAAAAAGCAGGTCAAAGGTCACCTAAACACAGCCATCTGTTAAATTTCAGCATATACGACCCTTTAAAATGACATATAAAAAAGAGCAACACACACAAATGAAGTTTCAGTCTTAATTAGGCTGCATTTCTTGTACAAAATTCTCAGGGGATGTTCCTTCCACTGGTCGCTATAGCGACACACCAAGCAGCCAACAGTTGGTGGTGGCTAAAGTTAAAAATAAAGTCCAAGTGGAAGCAACACTAATGAGCTCTGATTTCTCGTTGAAGTGGCCCAATGAGTTTGGAGCATAGAATTGATGTCAAACCCAAATTAAAAATCCTAGTGACTCAATCGGGGTCTCGGTCGTGTTGGGTGTGTGGGCAAGTGTCGTGTGGGCGCGTGTGTGATGCATATGCACGTTGCAGATGCTGGCTTTTATATGTGTGTTTCTTTTCTTTTTTTTTTTTTTTTTGGTCGCCTGTCTACACCTCTGCACCTCAACAGATGGGCTACAATTACAACCCACCATCTTGGAAGATAAAAATAGACCTTATAATGTTTGTAAACGTGAGTATCAATTGGTGGTGTGGGAGGAGGGGGGGGGGGGTGATTAAAAACTTCCTCTTGGCCTACGCCGGGGAGTGAAGGCAAATCATTGCTGTCTGAGTTTTACATGATGTCCTGTCTTTTGCAGAATTGGGCTTTGTGACAAGAAGATAACATGGTCCCCCACCCCAGCACCCTCCAAGGTGGATCCTTCTCTTCAATACAGGTAGCAAGAATTTCTCGGGAGCCACAGAGCCTCCAGGCACACAGCCTCATTATAGTCCCATCTCTTCCTCAGCATCAGCACCCACGTTGACTTCTCGATATGCCGCAACCGCTCCCCCACCACCACCACCACACACACACACACCCACAAACCATCCTATTAGTCATGTCAAGGAGACGACGGCCGACTGTCACTGCACATAAACTATAAAAAAAAAAAAAAAAAAAACAGCTGCTCATATCACATTGTGTCCTGCCCGTCACATTACCTGCAAATGTGGAGTTCTTGTGACAACGGTAAGAAAAGTGTTGGAGGGCAAAAGTTTTACTTCTTTATTTTTAACAGAGCCGCAGGAGTTTTTTTGCGATGTTTAGAGGAAATAGTTTTGCCAGTTCACACGAAAAAGTCTGTTTTATAGAAAGGTAACTGTGGCTAATCGAAAACGTTTTCCGTAGGAAATAAACGGAACTCGAAATACTGTGCTTTAATTTGACTCGTGCACATAAAAACTACACGCACACAATGTATGTGACAACTATAGAATATCGATTATTCCATTGATTAATAGAATAATCTAACACCATTTCAGTTGCATTAAAAAAAAATCTCTAAACGATTACTCGATTATTACAATGCAAGATGATTAATTTGCTTTGTTGCCGATTAATCGATTCATTTTGACACCTCTCTTTGACATATAACAAAAAATCTTTTTTAAAAAAAGATTACAGCACCACTTCTACTGACAGTAAAAATAAAATAAATTCTGTGGAATCGGGAGGTTTAACGCATACACACACCAGACAGCCAATTAACAGCCTCGACGACCAGTGATGTCACAGCCGTCTTTTGACAATGGTGATAATGATGGCGGATGCGATAACAAGAGGCCTGATTGAGGACATGACGACGATGATGTGGATGATGATGGGAAGGAAGGTGTGTAAATGACGTCAGCTCATCAGACACCATACGAAGATTTAATACTATATTAAGGAAGGCCATTACTGTTGCCATTGTAACGACAGACAATAATAAAGTTTTGACACACTCCTGACTGATTAATTGAACAGCACGGAATTTCTGAAACAAGTGGAAAAATCCACAACATTTTTTTTTTTTTACATTGAGACTATAGTCGACTACTAAGAGTATTACCAAACCTTTTCAACTCCACAATTCATGTGACCTATATCCTCTACAACTTAAATGAGGCTTAAGAAAATAAAACAAGACGGATATTTATAAAAAAACAAAAACTACTGAACATATCAGGAAAAACGTTACAAATTCCACAGTGCATTACCCCCAATTGACCAACAGAGGGCAGCAATGTAAAGACTGACAGTCCTACTTTGCTGCTGTTTACACGTAGAGTCAAAACATTAGGATCAGCTGTCAGCATCATGTCTATTGGATCACAACACGAGAATATGCAAGAATATCTGTTCAGGTGTACCTAATATTGTGGCCCTTTAGATTATACGCCAGGGATGGACCTATATGGCCCACAAGCCACCATCTACTTATGGATCATTAACATTATGGATCCATTAAGGGGGGGGGAAACGAGTGTGATGATGAGTTAAGTGTTAATTTTACCCGATGAAATGCCACGTGTCCTCTCCATGTGGCCTGGTAACCCGGGACCATGGTGGGCCGTGCCGCCGCGTCGTCAGTGTCTCCTGGGGGTCATTTCAAAAGAAGAGAGCACATTGAGATCCCCGTTAACGTGGCAAGATTAAGAGTTCAAAGTGGTTAGAACACGCTGATGCCATGCCAGTGTTTGGTTTATCCAGCTATTAATATCACAGAGCGGAGCAAGTAGCTGCCAAGCAAAAGAAGAGGCTCACTTGTCGTTAACACCCATTGTTCGGAAATATTGCGGTGTGGGTGGAGGTGGAACACCTTCACGCAACAGTACGTTGCTGTGCAAATAAAGTGTAGGCGCCATATTTGTTTCTGTTGCATTATCACAGCCGCCTCTTAAAATAAAAACTTTCAAATGGGCCCATTGGGCTCAAATTGACAAAAGCTCTGTTGGCTCCCTTGAGCGAAAGCGACTATTTATTCTTTCGGCCCTAAAAATAGAATTTCACAAGTTATAAGAGGCCATTTGTAAAATTACACGATGCAATCTGTTGAAGTTGTGTGTGGCTGTTTAAAAGCTGCAGCTCAACTGAAATGCAATGCTATAGGATTGATTAGTAATTGAAATGTTGAATTAGTTGAGTAGAAGCAGGTTATGTTGTAGAAAAGTGACATTTTGAAATTCTGGGAATAGAAATATTTTCTTGACTTCCTGAAAGAGGTGAACATTTGTAAATGTTTGCAGTAAATTTTTAAACAATTGGTAAGTGGCATGTTTAACAGAAATGACTCACAAGTTTTCACAAATGCAAAACTTACTTACTTGTTAAATTGCTAAAGTTGGGATTCATTTAAAACTTTTCAAACTACACTTAATATTACGACTGCTTACCTCTTCTCCGCGCACGCGCGTCGCGTGGTTTCATTAGCAGTGTATCACTCCGCGATCCTCATCGATAGGTCGTTGTTCGGTCGAGGTGTCCTTCCGCCCGTCACGTGATCATCTCCGGTTAAACAAACGTCATCAATCATTGTTTAATATGACCACTATCGATGTTAAGAAGAAATTGATCATATGTCAATATTTTTCAAGTTATTTACATCATCTTCGGGTAGTATCAACATTTCAATGTTGTCAATTTAAATGTATTCATTTTATTTTGAAATGTCTGTGCATCCACGCAGAAGGACAAAAAGTCATTTGAGAACTATAAAAATAAAAATTAAAGAGGCTGAAGACAAAAAGTGAAAAGCAGCTCTGATTTTATTAGTAAAAACACAAATTCAAAATCTAAAAGAACACAACACACACAAGATACACAAATATTGTATGTACACAAAGTCATGCAAGGATGTTTCCAGAACCACTTGCTCTTCCGTCCTTCTTACACGTGACACTTCCTTTCAAATACTTTCCATCCCAGTAAGAACAGAACCTTGTCTAATTTTCAATGTAATAAAAAATATGTGCTTGATTTGATGCTTCCTTCCTATGCTTTTTTTTGTTTTGTTTTTTATCAGTGCAGTCGATACTTCTTGCCACCCACTATCACAGTAAGAACACAATCGTGTCTTTGTTCGCTGTGCTGGCATCAACAGCCAGTGCTACAAATCCGAAAAACAGACGGTTTAGGATGTCACAAGTGCATGCACGTTCTTCATCCACCCCATAGTCCATATTTGCTTCACCCTCTCTGGGCCTCTTGGGACATGGAGCGCCCCAGGGCTTTGGGCGCCTTGGAGAACTCCATGAGTGTGGGCTTGACGGGCGGCAGGTCCCGCGTGATCTCACTCACGCTCCTCTTGGTGGGGCAGGCGCCGTCCGCCAAGGGGAAGGGCTGAAGGTCCTCGGGGGCGTGCGGGCTGCCACGGCCCATACGGACGCCCAGCTCGGCGGGGGTGAAGATTGGCAAGGGCAGGGTGTGTCGCTTGGGGAGCAGCTGGTGCTCCCTCACGCCACGCTCCACCGTTCCTACGCGGAGAACGCCGGACGGGCAGGACTGGGTTAGGGGGGAGGCCTTCCACTGCCGACTGAGGGTCTCCCTGCGGGAGGTGTCCTTCATGTTCATCGTCTTCCTGCGGGCATCAACCAAAAAGGCCATTTTTGGGTGTGTAATCATGACCACAACTGCTACCCGATAATATTTTTCCCACAAATCGATACTTTTTTGTTATTTTGGGGGACGGAAGAAGCACTTAAAGCCATTCCTTACCGTTCCTCAGGTTGAGTCTTGAGGCTGACGCTCTTCCAATCGGCGCAGTAGCTCTCCCTCTGGGCTCTATTCTCTTCCCGGACGCTACACGACAACTCCGCTCCCTCCACCACGCCGTTACACTTCTCCACAATGGTACACACCGGCATCTTCCTCCTGAAGCTCAGATAAACTGTGATGGACTTGAAACAAAGTGTGGCAATGCTCCAGATGGCTTCCTCTTTGTCCTCTGTGTGTCCTGGTGTGTCGGGGTTGAAGTCATGCCACAGCCTTTATGGACACGCCGTTGCTATTTTAGATACGTGTTGTCACCGGACAATCAGCGTGCGCTGACACCGGACACCGACAAGTGTTCCGGGTAGCTGCTCTGAAGCTCCCCTGCTCAGACTAATTGGCATGAAATCCCACCAAGGGGTCATCGGACCAACACTTTCCACCTTTGCTTTACACACTGTATAGGGATTATGTAACCAAAAACAAACACAACAGGCTGATCTGCATTTGGTTCTAATGTAGAGTGGATGAGCCTCCGCTAATGTGGAAACAGTCAACAGCTGCTTTTCAAACACGACACCAGCTTTTAAGACTTTGAGCCTTTAAATCTTGACTCCTTTGATAGAGTCATTGTTTGGTCCTGGAAACATGGATCTGAAATCTGAAAATAGACAAAAGTTAATTATATGGCCTGGCATCAAGTGTATTTCAGGGGGGGCAGTGACCCCGCGGCCCCCCCTCTAGCTACGGCAGTTGATAAACTGGTGCTCAGCTGGACTTAGTCACCCCAAAAAAAATGCTAGACTGCTATGATTGGTTGAGACAGGTAGTTAGACAATTAGGTTGCCTAATTCTGACACGTCAAGATAAAAACTCATTTTTTTCCTTTTTTTAATCTTTTGTGCTGGTACAACACCGCGTGACACCATCAAACTTCCTAGCTCCCGCCTCACGGTTGCCGCATCCATCGATTCATCACCTCAATGACAGAGCGGCACGCTCCGCACTCAGATTACATCGCCTCGGAAGCGCTGGCAGCTGGAAAGTTGTCTGCTGGTGTGAGGTTACAAAAGTGACTCACTCGTCTGCATTGGGTAGTGATATAACACATACGCAAAGCACAATGGCTACCATGGCATAATCAGCTGTTATTTATTTATTTATATATAAATAATTTATATATTATATAATATTTAAATCAATTATATATATAGATATCTTATTTTACACACTGTCCCTTTAACTAGATGAGATGAAGGTTTTAAAGTGTTATTTAGCATGCTATTTAGTTGGCAGGCTTTAATGGCGAATAAGGGTTAGAAATTGTTAATCGCCATCTAAAACAGGGAAGAACATTGCAACTGATTAGACATGTTATGACACCATGACAACCGTGGTGGACAGAGAGTGTATCATCTCACAACATGTCAGTGGTGCATCACACCGGCGGACACCTTTTAAGATAATTTTGGTGGGCGTATGGGGGCGGGGGGGTCTATTGGGTTGTGCCAGGAAGAAGGTGACATTTGGATGAGCTGTCACCACACCGCACAGTTGGGTAGTGAAAAAGGAATTTGGGGGGGGGGGGGTGTCAAGGGGTGGTAACTAAAGCAGGGCGAGCGGCCATTTTGAAAGTATTTGTTTTGGTTTGAAGGAAGGAGGAGATGGACTAATAAAAGGTTGTCATATAATCCTTAAATCCTAACTGGTTTAGCAGAGCAGTCGCTTACAACGGTGATGCAGCCAAAATAAAAAATAATATATGCAGGCAGCGCATCCACCAATACAGACATATATTCTTTATCCTCTTCAAATCGCTGTGATCACCATGACAACAAACCCAAGTAGCCACGAGGTTTTTATGTTCCACATAATGAATAGCGTCTTTGTAGAAAAAGCCATAATTGTCTTTTGTGTACGGCACAAACATGACCTTGAGCAGAAATGTTTCGAACTTAACAATAATAACAAGAGCAAGCAGCAGCAACAGCTGAGCGCCAGCAGGACCACCAGACACCGGACGGCGCCCCACGCCGGGTCCCGGGATTTGCTGCGTGCCTGGCGGAGCGGCGAGTACCCACCAGCTGCACCCACGCCAAAAACATCTCCTTTTAATCAGTCTGGACTTCAAATAACCCGCTGACAACATGTGACATGGACTCGGGAGGCTTGCAACTTTATTTGTTATCAATGTCAATAGGACAGATACAAAGAGCAGCATGGCTGCAGGGGGCTTTTCAAACACTGCTTGCTCTTCTCCAAACATATTTGAACGAGTCAGCTGTTTGGTTAGGCAACTTGTTGTCTCGTCATGTGACGCTAATGAACAGGATCTAACCTTGATGTCTGCCGCCCCCTGCCTGTGGTCTGGTGCTACTGCAGTCGTTCAGGACTTCTCCAGACTTCCCCCGCTGTCGTCGTCGTCGGGGGCGCCGTTCATGGTGGCCTCCACTCGGGCCAGCAGCAGCGGCAAGTTGATGCCGAGTTGATTCGCCTCATCCTCCTCGGAGTCATCCCGGGGCGGGAAGAAGCGCTTGGCCTTGGTCACAAAGTCCTCGGCAATATCCAGGTAGAGCAAGCGATCCTAAAGAAAAATTATTTTGTCACCATCTTTTGTCAAGACTGTACTCGATGGACACTTTTTAGGCTCCTCACCAGGATGAAGAGGTATCGCTCCGGCGGTGGCTCCCTGCTGCTGAAGAGCGACGTCTGGGTGTGGAGCGTCTGCAGCAGAGAGCGCGCTGCGGCGACGTTGCGCATGCGGTCCAGCGAGGCGCCGGCCGACACGGTCAGCAGCGAGTCGGCCTCGGCCATGAAGCCTAAAACATGGACAACATGGGAGTCCATCTTGTAATGTCACATGGCACGACAAGAGTGGATAACTTCGATATGGAAGAAAAAAAGATGGTGCTCACCAAGATTCTCCAGGATGGTCATCCACTTATCCCGAACTTCCCTGCGTGTGTCTCGCATGGCTTCGATGTCCACGCTCAGGCGGCGGTAGCCCTACAAAGGACAAAACTGCAAAGCTCCTTCATTCTGCCTCACTCTCATTTTTGTGTGTGTGTGTGGATGTACCGTGGATCCCATACGGGTCTTGTTGCGGGCCTGAAGCAGCGCGTAGAGCGTCCGGTCGTCATCCCGCTCCGAGTGGCTCGGGTCCCCCGGCTCGCTCCATAGGTTGGCCTCCTCGTCACGGCGCTTTTGCACTTCGCGGCTGAAATACTCCAACGGATCCGGAGTCCTTGCCGATGCGGACGGATATTTTGTTATGATATTATCGTTTGTTAACCTGTCGCAGTACAGCACCAACTACTGCTGAGGAGGACCTTGTCAATGTCAGATTTTTTTGGAAGTATCGATAGCTAGTATCGGAGCTTCTGTGATTATCCGATACCCTAAAATAATGTCGTATCGGCCCGATTCTCAGCTATTACTCAGCTGTTCCTACTTTTTAAATTCATAACATTGTATAATTTTTATACAAATTTGTATGAATAAATAGATTCAAACATTGGAAAGCAATTTGATCAAATACAACAAATAAAAAAAAATCTGGGTAAAATATCTCGTATTAAACTTAAGCTAATTTCAAGGTCAGGGCTTCATTTGCCCTTTCCAAAAAACATGAAGGCATCGGAAAAATGTTTTACCCCACTAAGGGCTGCTTCTCATCGTCGTCGTCATCGTCGCCGGCGCAGCAGCAGCAGCAACACAACTTGAAGAACATCGAGCCCATGGAGGATCAGCGGCCGAATATCCCAACACTTCTTGTCTTGAATGTCTGGGGATGCCTTTCGCCTCACTTTTGCTCACATCCTGAAAAAATAAATAAATAAATGTGATAAACGCCAATATACAAAGGGCAATTTTTTTTTTTATTACCTCATATTCAGCTTCCCATCTTCCGGGATGCTGTGGTGGAGGCCAGAGAAGGTCTGCTGCCTCTGGAGGACTCAACACTCACACGCAACCTCACACACAGCCATCGCCCCGGCACACAGTCACAGCCATGTCATGTGAGTGGGACACCCCTCCCTCCCCGCCTCGGTGGAAGGACAACACCTCTTTTCTTCATTCTCATCAGAGGCCCCGTTACGCGCTTTCACTCCGCCTTGGTCGCTAGAAAATCATTTCGAAATTGGCCCGATTTGATCCCTGGGGGCCCCCCTCACCTTTGTTTGCATGTGACCCATACGACGGGCTCAATTGGTATTATTGTGGATAACCGTGCTGCTTTACGTCACCTGCTTTTCGGAAAATAATTGCGAAAAGTTCAGTACAGTATCAGTTTTGTCTCATGAAGAATACACACATAAATGAACGCTTTAGCAGAACATATTACTTCTAAGAATATTTTTCTCATCAGTCATCTGAGTCTCATAAGGTTTTTGTAAACGGATGCACTTGGTAGTCCTTGGATGGTGGGGGAAAAAAAGATAGTTTATAGTAAGGCTTATTTTGTAGTAAAAAAAAAACCATGACCATGTATAGTAAAGCTTTCCATTTAATAAAAAATAGAAAAGTAATGTACTTTCCTCAAGCCATGAATCCATCTTAAATCCAGTGTCGCAATAAGGTGATGGGGGGGGGGGATTGTGGATGTTGAGGGGCTGTACCTAATAAATTGTCCAAACCAAAAGGCTTCTTGCCTTGTGATTGGCCTCAAAACAAAGAAATTTGACTGATTGATAACTGTGATTGGGAGACATGTGTCAAGTACTATCTGGGACCCCCCCCCCCCTAATTTTTCTCATTCAAAATCAATTTCAAGTCAAAGGCATTTGAACCAATAGAGGTCTTGAACCGTAGAGGTCTTTAAATATTAAATCAATTTATTAGACACTAGCTATAAAAACAGTCGGTCAGTTTGTTGTGATGACTTAAAATGAGTATGATTGTGTGAACACAAGTACAGTATGATGTGTGCATGTGTGAGAGATAATGTTCAAACAGTGTACGTTCATTAAGACAAAGCAAAGATTATACAATGAAGGCAGCCAAAATGTCTTCACGGCTCATTACCCCCATCTGACATTTTTCCACACTCACATGGGTGTCAGTGAATGTGAACGCAGAACAATTTGTTCCCTTTGGTTGGGATCATCACATGTGATCATGATATGCTGCTTTTCTTTTCTTTTTTTTTTCTAAACACTCCCAAACAATGATTTTGTGGTTTTCAGCTTTAAAAAGTCCACAAATCTGAATGATTAAAAAAAATATATATATTAGAAAGCGTTTGCACTTAGCTTGTCCCGACAATCCACACAAACGCTTTTAATATCCCAGCAATTGTTCAAATCACTGAAACTTGCTCATTCCAGTTCAAAACGGGATGTCACAGTTGTTAGGGTTTCATTCACCGACATGAAATTAGATGGCTATGTCTTCATAACAAGGTGCGCAAAAATGTTGAAGCACCCGTATCACAAACTGAACAGGAACAGGGAGCGAACAAAAAAAGTAAGCCGCCTGGCACCAGTTGGACGGATCCCACACATTTGCGACCTAATTTGGCAGCCATTTTCTATATATATATTTTTTTTGCACCTGAAGGCAAGGAGATCAGCTTTAACTGGTGCTGTCTCCCTCGTGTGACGAGGGGAGTGTATGTTGAGCGGGGAAGGCACCGGATGCAGTCAGCGAGCAGACCAAATGAAGCAGAAGAAGATAAGGCTCAGAGAAAAGTTCAGTCTTAGCAGCCGCGTGGGTTGTGGCCAACGCGTGCTCACGTGCGCCATGGTTCCTTGGCCTCTTTGCCGTCATCCTAGCACGGGTGGTGTTGGCGGTGGCAGCGCAAGGATGGCCGCAACTCGGCAATGCGCTGGCGTAGGTGGGACATGAACTCAAACATGGTGGCGGCCAGACTCTGGTGGATGAGGTAGCGCGGTAGTCGTCCCTGAGAGCGGGGAATGAGTTTCGTTTATATGGACAAAAGCATTGGGACCGCTCCCAAGTCCCCTTGAAGACCAGAACATGTCAGTTTTTCGTCTCACCTTCAGGTCCGTGTTAAGGATCCAGATAAAGGTGCAGACAGACGGGTTGCTGCTGGATTTGAGGACCACAAATCCACCGGGACCGTTTTCTCCCCTGTTGTGCAAAAAGTCCGATCAAAATATAGTGCACAAAAAGATTTTGCCATTTGTTTTTCTGACCTGACATAACGTCCACAGGGTGCTTTGGCGTCGTGATCGGTAGCCATGCCGGCAGAAAGATAGCAGTCTCGTTTCCGCTCTACCCGTCGGACATTGACAAAATCCCTGGGTGGGCCAAATGTGACTTGTAAAACACAGAGAGGCTAAGGCGTGGCCAGCTAAGAGGCTAGCTTGTTACCGGGCGGACACCACTCCTCCGGCTGCCCCCGCCGAGACGTCGTACGTCACCAGTGTGTTATCGTCCACCCGTTGCAGGATCTGAGGAGGCGGTAATAAAGACATTAAAATGATAAATTGAGAAGTCTTGTGAATACACCAATCACCTGGCAGACAGACACAGTTCTGTTCCACAGGACCATCTTCTCTGGCTGAAGAATGACTTCCTGGTACACCAGCTCAGCTGGACACTGCACAAAGGCCTACCAGAGCACACAACAACGCCCCATTTCAGGGAGAATTTAAAATGGGTCAAACACATTCTTCAATTTTACAGTCCGAAATCATGAACCTAAGAATAGGAATCAAATCTGTGTAAAAGTCAAAGGTCCTCCTCACATGATTAAGTCCAGCCAGAACTATGCAGGGCTGAAGTATTGCTTGTCAAGTCGCTTTTAGCATGCTTGTTTAGGATTAGCAAACAAAGCGGTCAACCACCCTAACACGGTATATCAAGCCAAAGCGTCAACAACAGCTACATTGTCCCAGTATATCAACTAGAGCGCCTTTGCTATTTCGGCGCTAATCAAATGCTTGTTGGCATTATAGCGCCCTCTGTCGACTGATTTCTGTACTACATGTGCTGAGCAAAAATAGTCTGATAATGCTGTCACTGGAACGATCGATTGATTAACGCGGAAAAGATGTGACCTCTTTGGATGCCGGTGACACGCTAACTCTGACAAATGAGGTGCTGATAATGAGTTTGTACGCTTTAACAGGGATTAACGTGTTAAAGTGTTAATTCAAACCGAAACAACAAGAGTGGAAAGGTATCAACAGGATGTGGGTCACCGTTGACATGGTCGTGATGACAAACGCTGCTCCCCCACCTTAAGGATGAATGTCTTGCCGTGGAATGGAATCTCCAGTGTGTAGACAGAGTCGCCCGCGTCCTGGAACATGATTTATATCACTCTAGTGAGGACAAGCGTGGCAGAAAATGTTTTTTTTTTTTGAAGCAACCCCGTGGGCTCACTCACGTTGTTCTTCTCAAACTTCCAGTTTTCCTCCTGGGTGAGGATCTGCTCCACAATAGTCATGGCCTCGCGTCCTTGTCGAACAAACTCTTTCTCCTGCGGTGGGAGGACAGAACGTCATGAAAGAGAGCTTTCACGTCAAAAGTGAGGCGGGATCTCACTTGGTGTACCTGAGTGGTGACGGCACGCCGGCCGAGACCCTCCTCGTCAAGCTCTTCCTCGGAGTCTGGGGGATGGTTAAGGGAATCAGTATATACGAGAGGAGGGGGGGGGGATACAAGCCCAGATGGCGATTACCTGCGACTGATTCGGGCGGCGAATAGAATTGTCCATCAGACACGGCACGAGGGTACAGAAGAGGGGCGCGCTCGCAGGCCGCGTTCACCATTGCTAGGTAAGCTGAGGATAAAAGGTTCCAACTCTTGGTTATTTTTTCTGGTACATTTCCACCCTTCGATGGCCGGCGCTCACCTCGCTCGTCGTCCGCCTCCTGCGGGAGAACTTTGAAGTCCAGGAACCAGGTTTCCAGCCAGGCCACCACAAAGGAGGTGATGGGCAGCACATAGCCAAATGCATTCTGGGATAGAAGCTGGAAGGATACAAAGCAGGTTGCTCACTGGAGACATGCTATACTCTATGTCAAAGGGTCACAGGTCACTGAAAGTTGTCATCTGGCGCACTTTCAGCCACGAGCGGAACTCGCACGGAAGTGAAAACGTTTGAGGTTGAAACCGATGAACACACATAAAAGAAGTAGCAGCACTCACATTTGAAAGGATGACCTTTACTACGAGGAAGACACTGGTGATGAGGGTGGTGACCTGCGGGGTGTTTATTATTTTATTTTTTTTATTTGAGAAATCTTTAGAGTGGGTGGAATTCCGTCAAATGTTCTGAGGCGACTCACCGCGATCATCCACCAGTGCTTCAGTCGGAAGGCAGCGTAGCCCACCTGCAGGCACAGGAAGCGAAACACGGCCAGGAGCTGTAAACAGCAAGAGGACATGACGATTCATTTTTGAAGAACACTTAGACCTACTACGTTACTGTATATTTCGAATGTTGGTCTAAATGGTGGTGAGCAGATCCCTCGCAACAACAACATTTTACAGTACAAATAATCTCTGCTTACAGTACTTACAAATATGTCAAAAAAGGAAGACCTAAAGTTGTAGCGGATGATCTCCTTCTCCAAGCTCTCCAAGATGGTGCTGGCGATCTAAATGAAGAGTCCACACACAAAATTCGGACAAAAATTCAGACAAAAAAAAACCCAAAGAAGTCTCTCACGTTCAGCTCGATGATCCACAGCAGCGAGATGAAGAGCAGGTCAAAGGTGACGAAAAGGCAAAAGGTGCGTCGTACGTCTGAGATGAGCTTGCGCTCGGCGGGCGGCAGCATCAGGTACGGGGACGGCAGCGATAACGACGTCGAGTACGACGCGTTCAGGGAGGCGATGGCGGGCAGGCTGCCCCCGAGCTCCCCGTACTCCGCGCCCGGCATTTTCCCGGCACAACCTGAAAACCCACGCAAAAAAATGAGACGACTGATCTCAGTCCTAATATATTATACAGTCGTGAAAATTTACCACATCTCCTTAACACACTGGACAACTGTACACTTTTCACTTGATGGTTACAGTTTTGGGGAAGTTCTTTTTTTTCGTTCCTCAGCAAGAGCATAGAAGTGTGTTTGGGCGGATCAACAAAATCAAAGACACAAACGAACACAAATTGTTCCCAGAAAAGCCGTTATGTTAGATTGATTTTATTATTTCGCCACTCATCGGCAACAGTGAATCACAACCTCTGAGTCTGAGATTCAATTATTCCTTGAGATATAAACAACAGCTCTCCAGCATTAGTCATCTCCCCACAGTTAAAACTGTCATAAATCACGTCTCATATTAGTTTCTACATTGATTTGTTTACATTTTGAAATGTGATCCGATTTGTGACCATTTAAAAATAAGAGCATGTTAGCGACAAAAACAAATAGCACTGCACTGGTTATAACTTTCAAGATCTTAGTTAGAAGACTAACACACTGCTAAATACAATTACTCAGAAAGGAAACATGATAATAACTGATAAATTATTTTCGATAAACAACCATGTGATTTAGCAGATGTCTAACAGTTGCTAGCTGCCCAGTTAGCAAACAAAGGCTAATTTACCTTCGTGCCTTGGCTAGCTTTGTGTACAACGTTCTAAAAATTACGTCCAACTCGCGAGTAAATATTGAAGACATAATTGTGCCTCACGTCCTCATTAAAATGACAATAGTGTATGATTTTAACTTACTTGTTTTAACGCTTCATCATTGCGATGCCAAGTTTTCATGCCAGCCTGCCGAACTTTCAAAGAGGAAAAATATCATTGAGAGAGAAATCCCCGCATCGTCGTTGTTGCGTGAGCAGGGGCGGAGTGTTTTCGTTCTGCGTTCTGCAATCAGAACCAGTTGAGTGCGGCTGTGGGAGGAGTGTTAGCGGTCTGATTCCTGCAGTCAGGCCCCTCTCGGCTGTGGGAGGAGTGTTAGTGTTCTGCAACCAGCCTTTTTCTTTTTTTTTTTTTTTTTTGCAATCAGCCCTTCTTGAGAAACGTAACCGAAACTAACTCCGAAGATCATGTGACCAATACCGTCACAGCGAAAACACAATTGAGAGGGTTATCCACACAGAACTTCCTGTTACGGCGGGATACAGAAACGTAAACAAACTGCATAACGAATATTTTTTTTTTTGCTGTTTACAATGTCGTGTTAAGACAAATATATAATAATTAGCTGTATTTAATTATGGATGATGAAAACGGTCTTTTGGAGTGTGCTACTACTCTATTAAAGTATCTCCAAATATATGAGATTATACAGTATTAAAAAATTTTTGCTTTGTTGCCTTATTTGTTATATTATATGGTATTCTATTAGACTGTTGACAAAGAATGTTAGAAGTTTTATTTCTCGATATGCATACATTATTGTGCAGACATCCTCATTATGTACAGCGTATGTGTTTGAGACAATGCAAAGAAACACTGCTAAGGGAAAAAAAGTGTTTTATTCTGACATTATTTAAAGTTGGTCACTTGAAAACAACCACCAACAATCACATTTAAAAACAAGCCAACGGAAAACAAAAAATAAAGAGCATTGAACTCAGACATCTGGAAAGAAAGTAGACTAAAGGGGAAAGTTTGGAGAAGGATATCAAGTCCAAATACATGAGTTGCTCTTCATCCAGTCAGTAGGTTGTTCATTTTATCTTTATACAAACAGCAGCACAAAAATGAGTTGTGGAAGAAAAAAATAAATTTTGTTGAAGTGTCAGTCAAATGGTAACCATGACAACTGTTTCTGAGACGTTGAATTGCAAACCTATATGGTGACTCTATAAAGTTGAGTAGAAAAGGAACCAAAAGATTTGATGACATGCGGCTTGCAGAACACGCGAGGTAGTTTTGCCCTTAATAGGTCCATCACCAAAAACGTAACTACATACTCGCTAATATTACCCAGCTTTGGTGAGTTATCAAAAGTACACCAAGTGGGTTTGTTTTGTTTGGTATTTCTCAATGTTTGAAGATTATTGATTAAAAAAAAAAAAAGAAGGGGGGGAATTTAATTGCGGCTGATAACCTGTCATTCCTGATAGCCACTAGATGGCGGTACATGCATATTAAGAAGCTACTTTACAGTTGATTATAAAGTCAGCAGTAGTCACCAGAGCTCAGAATGTTTTCAGATTAGCCAGTGAGTCGTCACAATATTTCATTTTGAGAATCAGCCTGTTGCAGGCTCCACATGCCATTGTGCTGATTAACAAATTCTAATTGATCAGCTTGGTAATGAAGTAACGCATCCGTGAGTGAAAATACAAATCACTAGGGTAGCGCCATCTAAAGAGGTTAGTCATATCCTAACATCTTTGTTTTCATATAAAGATGTGAATTTATTGGTTAAAGGTTACACTGTTCTTTATGAGGTCACACAGACCTCAGCTGTAGAAGCAAAAAGGGAAGCAAGTGGGCTGTGCAATCCTTTAGTTTGATATCAAATGCGCATTTCCTCAGTTACTGCCCAGCGACTTGCTCTCCTCTGTCGTCACCTGATCTTCTCCCCCTTCCTCCTCCTCCACCTGAGACGCTTGGATCAGCTTATCCGTCTCCTGGACATCGGGGGCCGCTTCCGACTGGTCGCCAGTTGACGTCTCCTGGGGTTCTAAGCATGGAGGGGGGGAAACTTTTACTTTTAGGATAAGTCTTTGAGAATGGTGGAAACATAGAATGATCGGGAAGAGGGAGAATAAGATGAGATAAAATGTTCCTTTATTTGCCCCATAAGGGGAAATGGCCCTAAATACTCTTTAAGTTTACAGGTAAGTACTCTACTGCCCCCAAGAGGCCTGGAGAGTCAAATTCAATGTATTTTTCTAATGCTAGCAGAACTAGCGGGTGAATTCTTCCTTTTACAGTAACTAGAAATAAAAACGTGTGCGGCCGGCGCAGTCGCCGGTGGCCCAGTTTGACGGTGGAACGAGAGCCTCCTCCTCACCGGTAGCTTTTTCAGGGTCGTCATCCTCCTCACCCTCAAGAGGGTCCTCCAGAGGAGGGAGAACGCCGAAGTTCTGCATGTGCGCCTCGGCCATCTTCTGCACAGCTATGCACACCCACACGGGGACACGGGGGAGATGACGGTAGACAAACACAAGGACACAAGGATAAGAGGGGGATGGTGTTTTGTTTTGACCACGCTTCAACTCACTGATTACTCATGAAAAAAAAAAAAAAAAAGTGTGGTGTTGTCTTATGCATATTTTTAAACAATTGCATTTATGAACGAGGCCACCCGTTTTTAGGGGGCGGCCATTTTGTCACATGCTGTCAACATGACTTCACAGTCGTGTGATATTCCCCCCAAAAATTCAGCCTTTGTTTTTGTTGACGCAAAATATGGAGATCCACTTTTTTAGATCACTTATAGATATTTTGGATCCAAACCTCACGACGTTGTTTCCAGTCAACAGGTTTGTTTGCGTCTCTCCTCGACTTTCTCTGCCACGCTGACTCACCCTCCTCTCTTTCGTAACATCGCCTCTCTCAATTTCTCTGGGTCACCTCGCCCCGCCCACCTCGCTCTTCTCTCCTTTGCACCGCGCGGGACGCACACCCGGGCGACGCTTCGGGTCACCTATTCTGGTAGAAGGCCGCTTACGCAACCTTGGCAGATGCAGGTGCGAGGCATCTTGTGTGCACTCTGAACACTTCATGCAATAAGAGCACAAAAGGGTCTTTTGTGTTAAAGTACGCATTTGCAGTGTGTGTATGTGGCACAGCTGTACACACAACTGAGTGTAATCCAGGATGATCCACACTCACACTCACAGCTGTCCTGCTTCTAATCCCCCCCGCCCCCTTTTCTGTCGCACAAACATACACAAGCTGCTGTCACGTTCGCACTAAAAACAATTGCGTGGCACACAATTCACGACGTGAATCGGTAGCGACGTGGTTTACGTCGTTTATTTGTTACAAATAAACTTACAAGACAGTTTTTCCTTTGTACTTGTTTCCTTCATGTTTCCGTCTTCCCTCTCTTGCTTCCTTCCTTGCTTCCTACCATCCTCCCACCGTCCCTTCCTTCCATGTTACCTGTTTTCCTACCATCCTCCCTTTCATCCTCCTCCCCTCAAACATTCTTTCCTTAATCTTTCCATCGGGCATTCATATCATCTTTGTTTCCTTCCTTCCTACTTTCCATGCCATCCTTCCTCCCACTCGCCTTTCCATCCTTCCTTGATTAGGTTAATTTGCAAACCGATTTGGGACCACCTTGTATAACACACCGAAGCAATTTAAAGGTCTTGTTTGTATGCATTGTGAAGCGTGGCAGTAAAACAAATTAAAGGAATAAAGACACAAGGTTAAGTCTAACACAAACACACACATGGGCGCCCTTTCGCACTGACCTTTAAGTGATGGAGGCTGGTACACATTTGGATTGACTCGCTTTGGTTTGAGGACGCCGTTCTCCCCGACGACCCACTGTGCGACAAGACAAGACATTTGACACACGGTAAAAGGCAAAAAATTGTCAATTAAGTCAATCAATAGAATGAAACAAAGAGGCAATAGCATAAAAAGGCTCAAGTTCACCTTTACCTGATGGCTGGACTGGTCGTCCTCTGGCGATGTGTGGTCGGCTACTCTGAAGAGGGTGGCGGGCGTCGGCCTCCTGCGCCGAATCTACAAAAGTCACAAAATGAAATGAACGCCACATCAGATGGCATTGTATCGAAAAAGTCTGTCTTCACCATTTGAAATTATTTTCCATTGATGGAAGGAATGTGTAGGTGAACCAGCTAATTTAGCTTAGCATTCCCACGCAGAAGTTGCCACCTCCAGGAAACATGTCGGATTTAATAAAACAGCGAGCACGCATGGCTTAGCGGAGACTGAGCCAGCCAACCAACCTTGGCCATGACATGAACCTTTTGTGCCTGCGCCTCATGACGGGAAGAGAGCGAAGGGGAGGGGAGGCCGCACGATGGAACTGTGCCACATAACACCACCAAGTGTGGATTCCTCCCTCGCTTGTGACGCCAACTTCCTGTTTACCGGCCCATATTTCGTCCCTGGATCTCTTTCCTGTCCATCATCGGTGTGCCACATTGCTGATTACATTAACGTGTTTGTTTCCTGTCCTCTTTCTCCTGAAGGCCAGGGGTTATGAAAAATAGCTTCCTTTCGACCACACCCACCCTTTGTCACGTCTCGCCCCTGGCAAGGTGAACTGGTCCGGGGGCGTCGTGGCGACCTGCTACCAGGCTTTCAGGGCGGTATGAGGTGGCTCAGTCAGACACCAGATGCTGCCCTCTTTATAGGAGACTAAAATAAATATTTGAAATTTTATTGGAGAGGAATGGGTCAAATATTTGGTATTTTAAATAAATAAAAAATATTGACTGAATTATCAGAATTTTTGTATTTTTATTATTAGCTATTTGGACATTTAAAATTGTAAATGTAAAAATGTTATATGATTGTAAAATTTGGTGCAATTCAGTCCATACAAGCACCAAACAGGCAACCAAAGCCCAAATCCAATCTCCATGTGATGCCGCATGATCTGTATGACACGGGACGGCGGACATGATGGCGACACGACACAAACACTCGAGTAATTCTCCAGCTTTAAAAACCAGCCCGCTCTACACCGCTTACGTAATAATCGTATGTGACTTCCTCATTTGCGCCAGAGATTACTACGCATTATCCCTCGGCCGTCGCCGCCATTGCTTCTCCACCTCTCCCCTCTGCTGTGACGTTTCGGGATTGAACCGAGGTATTGGGCCGATGTGGGCCTGGTCCCCAAGCGAGGCGACGGCAGGCCTATAAAAAGCGGCGTCATGAGGACAGCGTAAACTAGATCATGGGAGGGGGGGTCTCAGGGGGGGCCACTGAGTAATAGAATCTTGAGGAGAATCAGCAGTGGGACATAGCCAAAAGTCTTGGGTCACACCTTCACATGTGGGAAAGGAGAGCCGCAGGACTGATGTCCTTTCCGGAGTTCCGCTCCAACAAAACATTTGCTTCTTATCAGAGCCATCTATTGCAGTCCCACAGCAGATGATTTATCTGCCATGTCTTTTGTCGTCATGATCCTTCCACCAGGATTGTGCGAGCGCAATTAAACAATGCTGACCTTTCCCTCCGCTCGCATTGTGGTACCCTTTACGACTTTGGACAATGGAAAGACAAACCGGCAGTTAAACATTTTTTCCACGGCTTGTTGGAAAGCTGATGTCCACCGGAGAACAAATTCATTGTGACATCGGGGGATTTTCAGGATCAAGCCTGCAGACAAAGCTCAGACAAAACGTGAGCTACAGGAAGTGAGCTACGGTTCACCGAGCCGGTCGTGGTGATAGTCAAGGTCGTGAGTCATGACCGTGTTGATTACAAGTGCAACTATTGCCCGAGTATTCATTTTGATT
The DNA here is from genome assembly GCF_024217435.2 of Syngnathus scovelli. Taxonomy (NCBI): domain Eukaryota; kingdom Metazoa; phylum Chordata; class Actinopteri; order Syngnathiformes; family Syngnathidae; genus Syngnathus; species Syngnathus scovelli. The sequence goes on from NC_090862.1 coordinate 4,816,515, forward strand.
CAAATGAACAGTAAGGCTCATTATGAGGAGGGGATCGGTGGCCCCACTACTGGCCAAATGAATAAACAGATTGGCCACACAGTACCGCATCTGGAGGGCCTCTCCAACGACCGACCCCGCTGAATAGACTATTTAGACCCAGCGGCACAATGACCTCATACAAGAACCCTCTCGCTTGCTTGTAATGAGATGCAGGTAACAGGGGGTTGAAGGGAGAACAGGTTTGCGTCACAACGCTGTGTCCTTTTCTTGTTCTCTCTCAGGTTTGGTGCGAGTATAAACAAAAGACTGCGTGCGTAGTCACAACGACGCAACAAAAGAATCTGCTGACGTTCGGGAGACTTTTTCAAGGCCATGACATCACTTTATTAGCCATAACACCTATTTTGTACTAATAGGCGAAAATGCGTTTTAAATAAATAAATAAATAAATAAATAAATAAATAAATAAATAAATAAATAAATAAATGTTTTGTAATATTAGGTGAAAATCCGCCCATGTAAAAATGTGCGTAAAAATGAAGAAATCCATCGAGGAGAATTAGAGATTACAACGCGTGTCATGTTTCGATGGATCGGTGTGGGAGGGGGGGGGGCAATCTCATTTGTTGGTCAATCACGCCTCGCTGCGCTCATTCCGAAAGATGTGAGTAGAGCGGACCGGACGAGCTGAGACGAAGGGCCCGAGTTCGATGACCTTTGGAGACAAGTCATCCGCAGATGCTTCTCGGACTTGATCCGCAATGCTTGACTTAATCCCTCCCTCCTCGCCGTCATGGCCGCCGCTGTTGTTGTCATCATGGATAACAAACGGGCATTAATTGAAATCCCGCTAGTGAGCCGCCGAGTGGTATAGCGACATCCCGAGGAACATCGTGGGCCTATATGGTGACGGGGCATCTACGCAGCAAGCTTGTGTATACTAGCAACAAGCAGCATATGTTCAATATTGATGTTTTGACATTGTTTACACATCACATGAGGTTTAGTAAAAACAAGCACGATTGATTCATTTACTGATGACACCGTAAACTGAGCCCACGTTGCCTCTCAGGCGAGTGAACCACGACATCATCAGTTAAATAAACGGAAATACTTTAGTCGTTCAGAACCTCCTAAATTGCTTCATGGAGGACATTCCAGCGGAGGATCAACCGCCTCTCTCCCAGCATGCTTTGCGCCACCCATCAAGATGTGGCGTGTGCAAGTGTGTGTGTGTGTTGACAGTCCGCTAGACCCCTCGTGTTTGCCCACAAACACGGCTCGCCTCAAAGGTCGCCCCTTGACGTTTAACCCAGAAAAAGTGGACAGCGGGCGGGCGACGAAAAATTCGGACACAGCAACTATTTTTATAAGCGGCCACAGGTTGAATCGCTAGTGATTGACTTTGGATCTATCAGCCAATCTAGGAGTCTCTATAAGCCTTAGTTTCCTTCAGAGGGTCATTAAAATTTTTAAAAAGATGAATGGTAATAAAAATGGCTAGAAACCCATTTTATAAACGTGGAATTTTTTTGGGGAAATTTTAGTACTGACACAATTTGTCTTTGCGGGCCAAATATAATTACGCCGCGGGCCAAATCTGGCCCACGTGCCAGAGTTTGACACCCCTATAGTATACGGGAATTGAAAAAGGGTAATTGTGTATTTATTTTATCTACGTGACAAATGACTTCTTCTTTGACAGCTGCACCATATTTTTCTGGTTCAATAAAAAGTCAAAACATTCCAATGTCAATCATAAGGTATTTTCTGCAGATGTCCATAATGACACATCCGGTGCTATCTCCAAAGATACGCGAGATCCAGTCGTCTATTAGAGGCGACCTTTTCAGTTATCTGCCGAGAGGGAAGCTTGGGGCGACATTGTTGTCCAGCCCGTCTGTCTCCATGGCGATAGGGCCTCAGTTGTGCGTGATATAAAAGTAGAAATACTCATTAAGAAAATGTTCAGGGCCGAGTGCAATGGTGCAAGATAATGATGCCGGTGATGTCAGTTAGGTCAAGATGAGATACTAATCTCATGAGGAAGCCGCAGAAGAGAAATGTCACAATCGTTTCCTGACGACAAATCAAAAGCAGACAAAAAAAGGTACGCGACCTTGGAAACGACTGTGAGATACTCCGGAAAAAGTTTTTTCAAGACTCCGCCCACTCACCATCTCAACTTGCCGGGGGTCAAGATTGGGGGCCGCCGAAGCCGGGACGGCGAACTGGATCTTCCTCCGCTCTTTGGGTTCCATCTCGGACGACACGGAGGGCTCCATGGTTCCGAAACAGGATGGGTGCAACCGCCCCGGAGGGTTTGCTGATCCTCGAGATTCGCCTCTCTCGAGCAGAATGAGCAGACCAGAGAAGCCCACCAGTTGCCAAAAATTCCGCTGTAGTTCCTTCTCTCCGCTCAACCTGTGTGGCAACGGCAGAAGCAGCAGTGGTCCGTCCGTCTGTCCTCACAAGAGGCTGAATGGGAGGAGGGAGGGACTGAGGGGCGGCACATAAGGGGGAGGAGAGAAAGAGAAAAAGAGAGAGAGGATGACATTTTACTTTCTATCTGAGCTGAAGTGGATTTGTGATCAGAGAGAAATGAGGGAGGAAAAAAAATAATAATCTCATCGCTTCAACTGAGCCTCTTTTGGCCTCTCTTTGTGAATGAGAGATTGGAGCCAAGGGAGGGGGGGGGGGGAGATAAACAAGAGAGGGAATCACGGAGGGGGAAATGACATCACCAGAATCTTCTCCTTTTAACTTTACATGTGGATAAAAGAAGCAGAAATTAAATGAAAACAACTCCAGGGCTTGAAACAGGATGTCATTTTTTTTTGAAACCGTTCCACAAAGCTCCTCCAGTTCTGTCCCCCCCCCCACACCGACATACACACACACATTCCCACAGGTGGCCCTTTGTTCATCATTTTTCACAGGAGAAATTGGTTAAGTCTGACAATCAGTTGCTGGAATATTCTGCCAAATTTAAACTGCTCTCTTTGTATTCACGCCAGCGTTGTTGCATAACTTACTGTGAGTTTGGCCGGCATTTCGCAATAAAAAAAATAAAAAAATAATGAGGAATGTATTAATGACTGTAAAGGCCACAGGGTCAAGACGATGCTGTCACATTTTTGCCCGATTTCAATGTATCGGGTCTCGTAAAGGCTGCCGATACCAGTCACCGATACTTAAGGAGCTTTCTGTAGGCCATTCTACAATCAGGAAGTAAATGACATGCATAGCTGACAAATTTTTTTTCGATGTAATCTGCATCCTTCTCCACCCTCTCATATGGGCACTATGACGCAATACTGTTTGTAATTTTGATAAGGCATTTTACAAATACTTTGAGTGTCTCGTTAGCATGCTACTTTGTCTACTGCAGCAGAATCACATACAAAGTGGGCTCAGTAGAGGCTCCAGAAGTACGGCCAGACGATTAATCTCACCCCAAATCCAGATTGCATGGAAAAAATATCCTTTAGCTTGGTGAACTGCACTTAAAACCACCAAAAGCAGAAATATGATCACAGATTGATTGCATTTGTTAATCAGGAGTTCGTGGAAGGGAAATAGAGCATAAATCTCTGAGACAACATTCAACCCCAAAGGCCAAACTGCAGACTTCAACTAACTTTGAACTGGCAGTAAGTAGATGAGGAGAATGCTCTTTGAGTGCAGCGTCCGTAATGTCTGCGTGGATTACGCACGCAGGAAATCAGATTGAGGGCACCAGCATATCTGTTTTTTTGGGAGGGGCAAATCCTGATATATTTTACTCCTGGGAGATGCTTTGTGCCATCTGTTTTGCAGCTCTGTGGGTGAAGGCTGGGTCATTTTGTACACATTGTACTTTGTGAAATCTCATAGAAGACAATGCAAACAGAAAGAACAAGTTATTTGCTGTTTAATTATAGTGAAAATTAATTAAAAATGCCACCATTAATTCTGTCTGTTACCCTTGAACTATGTGTTGAAAAACTTTCCCCCTTAATATTATTGTGCTCAATCTGAATAGCCACAAGATGATGCCAAAATTCTGTCTAATAGAAAGGTAGCATTGTTTTTCTATTAACAATAGGGCGCCATCTTGTGGAATCTCTGTGCCAAGAACGGTCACACAAAGAATTCAACTCAAGTCAAGGTACTCTTTATTACTGTAGTATAGAGTACGTAGTGTATAACATTTTCAAATGCGGTCAGAAAACAATGTAACATTGCCCTCTAGCGGCGTGTTGGCGTAATTACAAATTCATTGGTGGAAAGATGGCATATATTTGCCACTATATTAGGTACACTAGCTACACATGCGCGTGCACACACACATAAATCTGACATACTAATAATATATAAATTCATGACGTACATGTGTGACGTCATCACTCACATAAACGGTGTCAATCCATTAATTAGCTGGCCAGTGCATGTTACGCACTAAACTGACGCCTTCACGTTTTTTTTTTTTAAATCGTAACAAAAACAATAATTTTACGATTTTGTTTTTTGAAGCGTTGGTAGCAGGTAAATTGCACTAGAGGGCAACCTCCACCTACTTTTAGTGTCGATTTTTTTTCTAACTTGATTTAACTTTTTACACGTTTCTTCAATGACAGGACTTTGAACTCGTGGTGCCCATTTTTTGTGAGGGGGGGGGGGGGGTTCCTGTTGCGGTTGTATATAATATGAAATTATACAAAAAGAAAAGCAAATTTGGGTTTTTGAGGGTAACATGCCCAGGGTGGGGTCTCTGGGATGTAGCAGGTGGGAGATATGGCGGACGTGGCAATGGGGCAGTGATTTAATTAGCACCCTCTACCCCCTCCAGCCACGCACTCATAGCATCAATAATGCATGCCCCCCCCCCCCCCCCCCCCCTTGTTTCCACTGCCATAATTAATCCTCTCTTACTATAATTAAAAGGCAAAAAAATCCCACAAGATGGTCGGGCTTGGCCGGGCGCGGGGCTGACTTGGCACGGGAACTGATAGTGGTGGTGGTGGGTGGGTGGGTCTCTCGTGTGCAGACCCAATGACGTGGACTTCAACGTCTAAACGGATGGCACCCGTATGGGGTATGAAGGAGGGTGCATGAAGGTTTGACTGTTGCAGCAGAGCCAAGCGAGCAAGTGAGTGGAGGAAGAAGACGAGGAGGCGGAGCCTACTGATGCTGCAATTAAGAACCTCGTTGTCTGCCCGGCCAGCTAACGAGAATGAAATAAATATTTCAGTCCGGATATCTCAGATTTCATTTTTAGGTGTCTCTGCTATATATGAATATGCATCCAAGCTCCTTTCTTGGGGTGCCCACCACTTGGCAGGCTGCCAGCAAGTGACACAGCTGGCAGAGCAGGGTGTGGAGGGGCGATCACGTGCCGCCTAAATTTAATCCGCCTCTACCTTTCGCACCTCGTCTTTCAGACCTATACGCTTCTTTGTCGACGTGCCTTGCTCTTAAACCTCCGCCATTGACCAAGCCACCCCACCCCACCCTCCTCCTCCAGACGTCCTCTGCCCCATCTCCACTTGATTTATCGCTCTAAAATACCACTGCACTAATTAGTCAAGTAATTAATTAATAGGCATTTGCATTTGTGCATATGCAATTAGCGGGTAGGAGAAAGAAGAGTGCAGATGGGGTCCGGGATGCTGTATCTGTGTGTGTGTGTGCGTGTGTGTGTGTGCTAGTAATAGGTCCAGAAAGACCAGAGAAGTGCAGGTCGTCACCTCGCACGTCTGATGGAGAATTGGGGGGGGTAGATTTGGTTTGATGACTTTCACCATCTACTGGATGACATTCAGAGGAAAAAGAAGACGTTGAAACGTTATTTTATTTAGCGTTTTGATTAGCTTTGCAAAAACAACAGCAGGTACCCCCCCCCCCCCCCCCCCCGCCCCCCCCCTCTCGCTTAACACTAATCTTCGTAGAAACAAAAAGTCATTGTGAGCGTTTTGGCAAATTAAATGCGGATGCTGAGCCGAAATGCCAAACACAACATGTTTGAGGACCAACTCCGGGCAGTCTGACTGGAACGCTAACCAAGAATTCCCTCAGAATGTAAGCAGGACAAAAAGATAATCGTCGAGTGCATCCTTACGTCACAATGCTATGTGGCTACATGTTAGCGTTAAACATTATTCGACACAGTAAGGGAATTAAGAGCCCTTAGCATTTCCGCACTGGCCTTTCAGCTTCTCCACTGTTTGTTTGACGCTGGCTAAAGTGGCGCTGTTGACATTCAGCATTCATTTTGGCAAGGTGACTTGAAGGTTGTTGTGGACCACCTCCTGCCAATCCTCTACTTGGCACCACTTGGCTGGCACGGAGGGCTCGCAACTCTTAATCAATGCGATTAACTATTATTAAAACATTTGCTTCCTTTAACAAGGGCATTGCCAATTTGCGGCCCGGCCGATATGGATTTTCGGAAAATTAGCGGTTGCGTTCAAAGCACGATTTTTTTACATCTACATCATCTGAATCCAAACACTCAGACACTAGCTGGTGTGCTTCCAGGTTGACATCCCCACATCCCAAAAGGGATGGACACATTAGTGAACAAGCATCATCACAAAGAATGCAAACATGTCCTCTGCTTACACACGCACGCATACACCCAGGGGTGACCCACACTCGAACGCAACAAGCCCGTATCGCCATCAACGCCTCTCCTCGGCGTGGCGACACTCTTCGCCAGCCAAATTGGACGCAGCGGTCACGGAGCTCATTTCTCCCGCATTAACTGCACTAATGTGCACTAAATAGAGATCTCAGTGCAGGGACGGACAAAAAGCGGGCACGCCAAAGGCGACGGGGATAGCCGGGGCACCGCCCCCTCAGATGAAGACACCACCTGCAGCATATTTAGCGAGTCTTTGAAATGACTAAAAATGTAACTAACTAAAAAGTAGTTTCCGATAAAACTAAAATGGCTGCCAAAAAGACCACTGAAATACACAGTGGCTTCCCTTTTGGAGCCAATTTACCATTGGATAAGAATTTGGTGTAGAAGAGCACAAAATGGCGGACTAACTCTAAATAACACCCCCTTGGTACTCACAGTAAAGGGCGCTCATCCCAAAACTATTGCCCCTTTTCTCTCAGCCTTTTCGTCAAGTGGGTCAACGGAACAAAATGCCGACTGAGGCCACGCTCGCCGGCATAGCATCATTGGATCCAATTAGGTAAATAAATAAACAATATGCCTTCTGCTAGGGCGGCCTTAATGCACTTCTAATGCATTCTCACCCCCCCCCCCCCCCCTTTCCCCACCTCCACCCACCAGTGGCCGCAGTGTGGCAGGCTGCACCTTCTCCACTTAATTGATGTAATTGTACGATAAGCCGCCTACAGTCTTATGCGGACGCTAAACTGATTAATCGCTTGTGTTAATATGATTTAATAGCGGGTGATCTGCTTAATGCAGTTAGCCATGCCATGCATATTCTATTCATAATAATAAAGCTGACTTTAAAGTGCTTTTTTTTTTTTTTTAAAAAAGGAGGTTCTGGTCCAATATTTTTTGTGTACCACCATTTTATTTGCTTGTCTGTATTTTTTTTGCTGCCTTTGTGCGCACTAGTGTGGCGACAGATGGCGAAGCCCTCCTCCTCCTCTTCCTCCTCTCTCTCTCTCTTGCTCTCTATCTATGTCTCTCCATCCCTCTCGCTCCACCCCTCCAGGGAGGCCAGATCCCTCCGAATGCGGGCTCATGTCAATCAGCGGGCCCCTCATGTGATGGCTCTTGCCGGTGACGTGCAGCCATATGGGCGCTGGCATCGCAGCCTTATAGTTGGTATGTAACCTCTTCTCTTCTCTCTCACACGCTACACTCTCTCTATTCTCTCTCTTTCTCGTGCTCACCCTCTCTCGCGGAGCGGGAGGAGGGGGGCGAGGCACCCAGTGAAGGAAGAGCCAGCGCGCTGTACGCACCTGCACGCCGACACGGAACAACCGTGCCGCTTCGCTCCCTGACGATGGTGGTTTGAAAAAAAAAAAAAAAAAAAAGGACCTCACCCCCTCCTCTTTTTCTTGGTTACTGGACCCCCTCACCCCCACCCCTCCCATCCCATCCCGCGAGAAGAGCTCGAACGCAGGTGAGTTTGCAAGCGAACGCGGGGGAGAGACAATATTGCAATTTACGGATGCTCTCGAACGCATCTTTTTGGATGGTAATTGGAATGAATCTGCGTGCGTGTAGCGCGTTTTTTGTGGATATGGATACTAGCTGAATCGCCACTTTTCCGTAAAGTCATCAAATATAATTCATGTAGACGGGTAAGCAAAAAATTTCAAATTAATTTGGAGATTTTTGGCATTAATTGCTATACATCAACATCTAGCGATTAATCTAAGCGTCCGTTTTCAACGCTGTTAAATCTAATTAATACAGATGCAATGTTGCGTAGAATTTTTTTGGGGACACAAATCATGTTTTTGTTTGTCCGGGGGCGTTCTAAAGCTGCAAATAAATCAAACCGTCATACAAACGTAATTAACGATGTTAATGCAAAAATGATAGATTTGTTCCCTGACAATTTATTTGCATCGTTCTCCCGCCTCTTTAAAGTAAACACACACGTCTGGCTCTTTCATTAAATCACAGCCCACGGCCAACATTTCTATATTTCACGAGCCCTAAAAGCCCTACAAGCTATACACTATATGTCCATCTGTGAAGGCGCACGCATGCGTGCATCGCCGATTGCAAGTGCAGTGAAATCAATTTCATGTTTTTGCATGCTTGGCTTGTTAATTGTTTTTGCCTCTAATTGCTGCGACGAAAGAAAACACGAGTGTGTGGTTTTTAAAAAAGTCGATTTTGCCCCTGGCGCGTGCCCATACACACTCATAAACACACGCACACACATCTAAGCGATAATTACCTGAAGGTGTTCGACCGTCTTTCATTAATATATTTTGAAGAGGCAATTAGGCTGTTGTTTATTTTATGTGTTTCCTGTTACGTTGAGGTCAAATGGATCCGTTTCATGTTTAAAACGACGGCTTTGTTAATTCTTTCTATTTATATATTTGTGAAATATGTATTGTATGTTAAAAGGGAGTGTATAAATGTCACATTTATAGATATGTTTTTACTAATGCGTTACCTCCGCCACACAAATATTTTTCAATTTCAATATTTGCCCATTGGCAAAACAAGTAACACCAAAATTCCCAAATCCTAAAATGTTATGTAAAACACACGACTTTTACATCTGAGATTTCTCAATATTCACCAAATTAAATTTAAAAAAGCAGAACAGAAATGAAAGCATGCACTCCAATGATATAACGTTGCTCATTGTTATAATCTTATTATATTAACCTTTATTTTTAATCTATTTATATTCGATAATGTGATTTTGCAGCATGAATGTAATATTGAGAGTCACAAGAGGCAGGCAGTACACCGAATTAGATTTATGTTTTTGTTTTTTTTTGGGGGGGGGTCCTTCTGTCGTCCCGTGACAAGATGTGTTGGATATGAATAGTGTTGGAATGCAGCCAGTGGATGTGGGCGTCCCAGACTCCCCCTTCCTTTCTCACCCCCTCTTGGGACCTGTAGTGTGCCCCCGCCCCCTTTGCACCCACTCCTACCAGAGGCCATTGTGTTAAAACAAATACGGAATTATATTTGTAACACTCTTTGACTGAACATATAATTCCGATATTTTTGATTGGGTGATTGGTGTTACTTGAATGGTAACTTTTAACTTATTCAAATTTCAAAGCAACATACAGATAAATATTTAAATTGGGCAACTCAACAAAATATTTTAAGTCTTGCTGCTGTGAAAGTTGAATTTCCCATATTTGAAAACGAATAAGAGTTTACAAAACTGAATTTGATTAGAGATCAAACGATTAATCTGCAATTAATCGACAGTTAATCTGATTAATCGTCACTTGCAGCCCATTCGATTGATTCACCTCTACTTCAAGGTGACGTTAGAATTCAGAGTTGTACTTTTTTCTTCTCCCCCTGCAGCAAAATGTTGACGAGGCTTTTCAACGACCCCTCGCTGCTCCCCGACGTGCAGAAATATTCCGGGTGGGCTGACGACAGCGACGACGACAAGATCAAGGACGACGACGGCGACACGCGGGACAATATGGACGCCTCCTCCGATCTACGGGGCAGCAGCCGGACCCAATCGGAGCACGCCGGCGAGGATGACGACGATGACGACGATGACGACGGCGCCGAGGACGACGAGTGCGACGGCGACGACACGGAGGGCGAGCGGCCCAAGAAGCGGGGCCCCAAGAAGCGCAAAATGACGCAGGCCCGCATCGAGCGCTCTAAGATGCGCCGCATCAAGGCCAATGCCCGCGAGCGCACGCGCATGCACGACCTCAACTCGGCGCTGGACAACCTGCGCAAGGTGGTGCCCTGCTACTCCAAGACGCAGAAACTCTCCAAAATCGAGACTCTGCGCCTCGCCAAGAACTACATCTGGGCCCTTTCGGAGATCCTGCGCTCGGGCAAGCGGCCGGATCTGGTGGCCTACGTGCAAACCCTGTGCAAGGGTCTTTCGCAGCCCACCACCAACCTGGTGGCCGGCTGCCTGCAGCTCAACTCGCGAAACTTCCTGACGGAGCAGCAGTGTCCCGAGGGGGGGCGCTACGGCTCGGGCTCCTTCTCCATGCACTCGTACCCGTACCAGTGCGCCCGGTTGTCCAGCCCGCACTGCCGCCAGGGTTCGAACTCGCACCCGCTGGGTTCGCACGGCTACTGCCCTGCATACGACTCGACTTATGGCGGCGGCGGCGGTGGTTCCCCGGAGTACAACAGCCCCGAGTACGAGGGGCCCATCAGTCCGCCGCTCTGCGTCAACGGGAACTTTGCCCTCAAACACCAAGGCGCAGCGTCGCCCGACCACGACAAGGCGTACCACTACTCTATGCACTACTCGGGTCTGCCAGGTTCCAGGCCCGGTGGCGGCGGCGCCCACAACTTGGTGTTCGGCTCTTCAGGGGCCCGCAGTGGCATTCACTCGGAAAACGTCCTGCCTTACCACGACATGCACTTGCACCACGAGCGCGCACCCGCCTACGATGAACTCAACGCCTTTTTCCACAACTAAACCCAAGCGAGAGAGCGCCCCCTTGCTGCCCACTCACGCTTTGTTTATTTTACTCTTATTTCTTGTTGTTTGCAATCGTCAGGGAAACGAAAGCCGTGAAAACATATGCCACCACTCCACACAGAGTTGTATTTTACACTTTGATTTTCAAAGAAGAAATGCAACCGTTCATCCGCGAGATTATAAAATCATTCATCGTTTAAATACCTTTTTTTTGTAAAAATTGTCCAAATCGTCAGAATTACAGCGCCTCAACAGTAAACATTATGAAAAAAATAAACTTGGGACAAATTAAAATTGTTTTACATTTATGGCAACAATGCTATAGTTAGCACAACAAAGCAATCAAAGTCTTTTCTCCAAAATAATTTGCTTAGTTTTTTTTTTATCTTTAAATTTTGGGGCACAATAAAAGGGAAAATCGTTCTGCAAACGTCTTTGCTGTGAAATGCAGGAAAAACTTTTTTTTTTTAAATCATGCACCCAACTTCAAACTTGATCCAAGTTTGTTGCATTGAAAATTTTAGTACGCCTAACTTTTTCTAACATTGTAATTGTCCACAATCTTTCTTTTAAATATAAAAATATCTGCTTTTATTTTGAAATAAGATCAACATTTTCCACTACAAACAAGTTACACACCAAACAAGTAACTGCGTGTGCATTTTCAGCACTGTCAAAAAAGTAATATCCTGTTTTTCAAAGAATGCATAGACATTTATAAAAAAACATTTTCAAAATCCAAATAACCGATTAATCAGCAAATTAATCGATTATAATATAATAGATAGTTGCAGCTCTATTTCAAAGAGGAAAAGAAATGTACTTTGCGTTTGTGTTGGTGCTTGTTTTCTTGGTTATTTACCTTTTGGCCACTGGAGAATCAGAGTAAAAATGTACACTGTACTATATGAACATTTGCAGGAGGTTGTGTCAGATTTTTAGTAATTTTCCTTCAATTTCTATTCTATTAAATTATCTAACAGCTTTGAGGGCTGTCTTTATCTTTCCTTCTCTGAAATCTGTTGTTTGGCATCTATGCAAAAGCAGACACAAAAGCTTTTTGTCGTTTTTCCATCTGTCCTTTACTTTTTAACTTACCCATTACTTGCTTTTTACTTTTTTATTTATTTTAAAAATTATTTATTATTGCTGCTGCACGTCTATTTAATATTGTGTTTACCCTGTAATTAATGTGAATAGTCAATGAAACAAAGGGATCCCCATGCTTATTAATTTTTCCATCCAGTCTTTCAACTTTGTATTCAACCAAACTGTGTGGCATAAGAAAAAAAAATACAATAAAATGATGAACTGGGAAATTGTGCAATTTGGTTTATTTCTCTTCTTTTCCACTCATATCTGATCCTTCATGTATTTGGATCGGATTTTTAATGAGATGATTGGCGCACTAGATCCTCCTTCCCCCATGTTGGCATTTTTCTCCTCCCTGCACGAGGTAACTTGGCGCCAAAAGTGAGCGAGGGCGTCACGGGTGCCAAATATCTTGAGATTTGACAAAATAGTCATTTAAAAATACAAGCGTGTGTGAGTGTGTGTCCTATATTTTACACAGAAATTTTACAGCGAGGTTTACAGCGTGGTCAGTGATGCGTTCAAGGTCAACTTGGTCATTTGTAAACTGCCCGCATATTTGTCAGGAACACTTTCGTTCCATACAATGGTTTTTTTTTTTTACATGTATTTTAACCGCATTTAATACGATTTAATATTGTGCAATATCCGCCATTTTGTGTAGGCCTACTTCTCCTTTTTTTTCCTCATGGGAATTATTACATTTCAACGATAGTTACAAAACGAAGTAGTTTTAGAAATATAGCATTCGGTAATGAATTTTAATTGATGTACAATAATTTCCAAGCCCAGATAAAAGTCACTGGACAATACAAAACAGTAGGCTACCAAGCTTTTATAAAAGCTGTATGAGCACACGCAAACACAGTATGAAATACACAAAATGGCGGAAATCTCGACAGGGTTTGGACTGGTGCCCCAGGATCCATATGCGCCCCGCCCAAAAAAAAAAAAAAAATAAAAAATCAAAGTCCCGTTCTATAGTGACCACCCGCGAATTGAATTGAGGATCACGGCCTTAAAAGGCCCGCTTCGGTCCCTTGAACACACTTTCACCTTGTATAAATAGATTCAACTTTAGATATTAGATAACAAATGTTGAAATTATATTTTGCTATTTTTATTTGATACATTTTTATTTCGTTTTCTGTACATGTTGCATTTCATTTTAACCCCAGAATATTAATTACAAGCCCTATTTACACATATTTCCAAAATTTATATTTTTCTATTTATAATATGAATTATAACGCAAAATAGTAACAACATTCTTTATGGATAATTACCTTTTTTGGGGCTGAGAGGTTGGGAGGGATTGATAAACTTCAATGCTGCGCTTTCCATTCGTTGCCGCTGTTAAATAAAATAAAAAAAGCAAAGGTTATACATATCATTTTTTAATGTGGTCAACTTTTTTATAAGTTGATTTATTCTTGCTTTGTATACGTCTCGGTCTTATTTGTGTGGGGAGATGCACCCTGCACAGTCCACTGTGCGTGCGCGTGTGTGTGCGTGCGTGTTAGATCGACGCAGTACATCGAGCCAAGTCCCTTAATGTTCCCCCGCAGCAGCCGCGGTTCGCGGGCCAAGGTGGGAGTGCTGGGAGTGGGGGTCCACCATCCATGTCTCCTTTTTGATTTTTTTTTTTGGGAGGGGGGGCATCTGTTCATTATCCAGTAGCGCGTGTTTTTATTTTCATACTACAGAATTAAAGTCTTGTTTCCAGGTCTTTTTAAAACTATATTCCACCTTACACAAGCATGGAAGTTTTATTAAATTTTGGGTGCATTTTTATTTATTTTTTTTTGCGTGAAAAACTCTTGTTTAACTTGCAGTGACACCGTGTGCGTGTGTGAGTGATCTCGCTGTTTAAATTATCATGTACCGTGCAGCCGGCCCACTCTTTTTCTCACTCAAACTTGAGAGTGTGTTTGTCCGACATGGCCATGAGCAAAATGTCACAAGTACGATGGTGTGAAGTCCAATTAGCCACCAGAAGACCCAATAATTAATAAATAAATACATACAAGTTAGTGTGTGTGTGTATGATGTTCTGTGATATTCTTTAATTCGTTCAGTAAAAGGCATCCCAAAATATGAATAATAAAAAAAATATAATTAACCATTTGTGTCGCTTTTTCTGGTGTGCCCACTTTGGTCACATGGGTCAGCTCATTATTGCAACACTGATATTAGTCATTCTACACAGGGGATAAAGAATATGTGACTGTGGGTATTATGTTACAATTTTCTTCTTTTTCTTTATACAAATCGATTTTTTAGTTGGGGTTGCTTTCTGAGTTATTCACTTGACCCAACATGTTGGGTTATTTATTGAATCACAAAAATTGGGTCGAATGAATGACTCACGAAACAACCCCCAATATTGGGTTGTACCAAAAAAAAAATGTTTTGGACAAAACAACCCAAAAATATATTGACTAAATAAAAACAATAAATGATTAACCCAAAAATCAAAAGTCAGTTCAGTTCCTTTTTGACCCAATATGGGTCATTTCTGACCCAACTGTTTTTAGAGTGCTTAAGGCACCACTGTATATGGGCAGATTAGCAATTTGTCAAGGAACAAAAATAAAAACACAACCCACAAAAAAATGCAACATTCCGCAACATCTGTATATTTGCCCACACTCAAAAGAAAAAGAAGATAAAGAGCTGCGGGTCCTGCTCAGGGGAGAGACCTCAGGGAGTGGAGGGTGTCTTTTTGGCGAGTGTCCAGGAATGTCGGTGAGGAGGAGGGGCAACATCTGGCAGATGTGGATGCACGAGGAGAATGAAAATGGTCTTTCTTCTTGACGCCCCTTTAAACGAGCTCTTCATCCTCGTCCTCATGGCATGTGAGTGTGACACGGGGGTGGGGTCAATGCAATGTGGGGGCATCTGGCCTTAGTTTAGGAGGTTAAGTAGGAGCATGCACGGGACACAACTGGATGAGAGAGCAGTGTGTGTGTGCGTGTGTATGTGGCGGGCTTCAGTTGCTGGTCTGCACAGATGGTGTGTGCGTGGGTCCGTTATGATAGGCTTGGTTGATGCCCTCGTGGTCACATGGGCAGCAGTAATTGGCCTCCATATTGACCAGTTTGCAGCGCTGGGGGGGTTGGAGGAGGTGGGGGCGCTCTCCCAGCTGGACCTGTCACACGGCATTGAGCACACCCCACTGATCAGCTCCCTCCACCCACACCCTACGCTCCGCCTACGTCGTCTCTCCATGACTGCAAGGGTCATAGGTCATCCGTACTCTAACTCTGAGGGTCACTTACCACTCGTGACTAGCACTTTCTAAAATCTCAATAATTTCCTACTCTCTCACTTAGTCTTATAGTCTTACTTCCTGCCTGTCACTTGGCGCCAAGGGGCTCAAGTCAATAGCACCACTGGGAACAAACAACATCTGTTTTCTTGCCATTGAAATTCAAAAAAATCAGTGCCGTCCAGGTCTTGATTTCCTCTAGACAGGACAAAAATGGCCTTAATGAAGGAGCTCAGTTGGACATGGATCTCACTAAATATTTCCAATATGCTTTCTTAAGATGGGACACAGGGGCAGTAAATATGATGGGCCCCACAGTTGAACCCTGTGGAACACCATATGACAGGGGGGCAGAGCTGGATTCATATTAGGCTATAGATAGATTGGACTTTTTGACATGGCTTATTTTTTGCAGCGTGGGTACCTAACAGACCTCTCTCGATGTATCTGACCAAGTTTTAGCATCACCCACCCATCTGGCGTACATTTGTGTGCGTGAGTGTGTGTGTTTTGCTGCGTGATGCCCGACTGCAAGGGAGTTAGCGCTGGAGAGCGCTTCTCATCTCAGACTTGGCAGGGGAGGGTCTCTGGGTACGAGGAGAACAATGGTCTCTCCTTGGCTGCTGTCAGCCAGCAAACACACCACACTGGCACGCGCTCAATGGCGGGAAAAAAAAAAAAAAAAGAGCGGGATGGTGACAAGGGGGATGGACGGGCATGTGCGAGCACACACACCACACACACGTGTGGCATCAAAATGGGCACCAGAGAGGATTGTAGGATGTCATGAAAGTCGCTTGTAAAAACAACTGCAGCGATATAGCAATAAAATGGATGACATCACGCAAGATTTTAGCTCAGCAAAATTCTAAAACAAGGCACTCCTGCAATTTCCTCAAAAGAAAATGTGTTAGCATTAAGCTAACACGTCATGAAACACTGGCTAACAAAAATTAGCATCGGTTACGCTAATTATAAACCTTCAATTAAGTGCAGCAAAACACCAATTTTTCCCCCTCAATGTTGTGATTGCAATTTATTATGTGATTATATTTTTGCCAAATTTTATATTAGACATATTAATGAAACAGGTTCACTCAGATTTTTCTATTTTTCCCGATGTGGGGGGAAAAAAAATCATTGGACCTTAATGGTTCTGCTGTATTTTCTTCCAGGCGTGAACTGCGTCCTTCCTTATGCCTGAGCAGAGATGAAGAGGAGGAGAGACAGGAGAGGAGGTTCAAGTGTGTATGTGTGTGTGATGAAGGGGGGGGCGCTGTAGAGGTAGTGGTTGAGGGGGTGTGGGGGTAAATTCTGTGACATCTGTTCATTACAACTAGAGTGTGTTTATTTTTATACAGCCACAAGCAGGGAGCTCGACTGGCACCGCTGGTTAATGTACCAGCCCCACACTGCCAATGAAATATTCACCAGCAGGCAGAAGGGGAGGAAGAAAAAGAAGAAGAAATAAAAGCCAGGAGAGGGCAAAAGCAGAAAAAAATAGAAGATACAAAACAAGATATATGGAGAAAGGATGCACATGGTGTTAGAATTAACACAAACCTCCATTTTAGGGCTATAAAAAAAGATTTTGTGAGCAAACTTCCAAAAATTTGTGTGGTTAAAAAGTAGCACATAAATAAAATAAAAACTGAAAGAAGAGTTGGAAATGGTAATTCCTTTTTTTTTTAATTTCCCTCTCAATGTAATATTTGGAAAATAACACCATGTTATAGCCAAAATATACAAAAATATATTTTTTTCAATTACTGGGCATATTTTCCTGCCCCCCTGAAGTAGCAGCAGAGACTAAATCCAATCATCATGACCCAGCACACTTTAGCATTAACAAGTTAACCCAGTCCCCCCCAACCGTGCTACCGAGGGTCCCGGGGGATGGCCTGCTCTGGAATGCCGCTCATGGGGAAGAATCTGGCTGCAGGCGTTCAATATGTCACATGTGTCTGCGTCAGGAGGGGAGTAGAGAGGAGGAGACCTTCGACGGGTTTCAGGGTGGTGCGGTGGGGCGCTGGCAGGTCGGCGTGTTGGAGTGCCACAGATTAAAGGTTTAAAGGGTTCTGATTAACAGGCTCAGGACACTCGGGGCTGGGGAGGATTAGGGGGGCATTAAGAGCTTCCGTGCAGCCGCACATTAGATATTCATTAGTTGGCCCTCGCCGTGCCAGGCTCAAACTCGCCGTGCTCCACCCACCACTTTGATTCTCGCCATTTCAAGTGTCTTCCATTCAACCTGTTTAACTTCAATCGACTACAATACGGAATTTAAAGTAAACTTCAACTGTTGTTACTAACCAGAGGTGGATATTCCGCCATGGTTTCAGCAACTGATGCCCAAGGAAGCAGGTTTGCGGAAGGATGCTGAGGTTGGGGGGTCACGGTTTCCATCCCTTATTGGTTGTTCTTCCTTGGGCGCAGTGGTTTCTTAAAAAAAATCTAATTAGAGTTAAAAGTTGGAGCCAGATTTTTCTTAACAGGTCATCATCTAAAAATCAAGCAAATTATATGTCCCCTGATCTAAATCCATCTCGACTAGCTTGTTGAATGAGGTGAGATCACAAACTATTTACTAATAAAGGAAAAAACAAATGTGGCCCTTCAAGGTTGAAATAACCGTCAATAAAAACTTTTCTTTGTGGTTTTTTTTTTTTTTGCTGTTGCTGGATTGTTGTGTTTGTTCCTGGAGTGCCAAGACGAAGTAAAGCCTTCCTCCTCCTTCACCACCGCAGATTAAGAGATTAGCAGGCGAGGCGAGCGCTAAAGCCGGCTAATTCTCACCCGAGAACACGGAGGAGAGAGATGAGACTAGCGAGAGCCCCGACGCTACGAGGCCCCGTTGGGCCCCGCGGAGCAGCTGTGCCATGGTGCTGGTATTTAGGTCTATTAAAAAAAAAAAAAAAAGTTTGCAAAGCAAACTTTCTGATACTTTTAATCTCACTGTTATTTATTATATCATGCAATCAAAGTCAAAGTCGAACGCTTCAATAAATCTTTGCTTTATGCATTTCTGTCCACGTCCGTCTCAAATTGTTTCTTTTATTTAATTCCCAGCTGCATTTGTTGTTGACGCGAGCTGTTGCGCATTCTGTTACGCAGTAATTTGAGTGATTTTTGTCAAATGTAATTAAATTAAGATGCTTTTTTTGTGGCCTCGGCTTAGAATATGAGCAGAAAAAAAAATATTTACACCACGCGTAGTGATAATACGATTTCCTCCTGCATGGGAAAATATTATGACACAAAATGCTACACAGAGTAATAATGATTAAAATATTCAGGAAAGACGAAAATGCTAGCTTGGTATATTTCAAGCATTAGCTTTGAGTAAATTGATCATTTATAGCAACCTGTTATGCTAAATTTCCACACACGCCAGCACTTTAAAACAATAGTTTAGCTACTGGAGTTTGACAGAGTATGGAAATTTTGGCACGGTACAAAAAGACCATTTCCCAACGGTGTGTCACCTGCACGCACACCCCATTTATCTCAGGTGGGCGCTTTGGAGACCCTTAACACGAGCATCCGTCTCCAAGTATGGTAAACATGATAAAAGGCAGTGGGTGAAGGTGGGGGCACGTTGCGGGCACGTGCTCTCCAGCAGGCAGCGGACAATGTGGGGCTGGCAGAGGGGCTACCTTGTGCCAGGGGGGATAAAGTGCCACATGGTGCCCCCTTATGAGAGGGAGTGGGGGCTACACCCTGGGGGCTTGATGGGGGAAAGGGAGGGGTGCGGTGTTTGTGTTGGTGCATGTACATCTTTGTGGTGTCAAATATGGAGATACAAGTGGAGCAGGGGTGTGCAAAGTGTGGCCCACGTGCCACCTAAATCACTTAAATTTAGACCACTGGACGTTCACATCCAGCAATATTCGTCATTTTATTTTATGATCAATTCAAATGGGCTGAAATAAAATTAGTTGATTATTTTTATTAATTTAGTTCCTAAAATAATTGGTGAATTGAGCTGTTTTAATTGAAAATTAATTGTAAAATAAACAATTTGTGTTTTTTTAATCAAATAATAATTCAATTCACTATATTCATGTGCAAATATATACTTTTTAAATCAAATTAAAGTCCCCTACTTTTGAATTTTACTTAGTTAACTGTATTAGTTATAGTTTAATTAATTTGAACTAATTAAAATTCAAAAAATGTATAAAGAATAAAATGCAAAACTCTATTAGTATTTTTATATTAATAAAACAGTTTTTTTATTTACCATTATATAATACAATGAAAATATATGAATAAAATAAATATAAATAGATAAATAGTAACATAAAAATACCACCTAAGTGTTTTTGTACCTCTTCTAGGAATGGCCTGACCCGACCTTGTGTTTTAAAATTTAAATGTATCAGATGAACAGCAAAAGTTTGCCCAGCCCTGATGCGGAGTGTGAAAGTGTGCATGAGGAGAGGTGGAGTACACCGTGGGGGGAGTCCCACTTCCCTTTTGCATGTTAAATTCCTCAACATCTGTTCAAACCGTCTTGGGTTGCAATGTTTTTGTGCGTCTGTGTGTGTGTGTGTGTACGCTCGACTGAAAGTGCTCCTTAATTAGACACGGGCTCATTTTCTGCAATACTTGCAGGTGATGCCAGGCGCCCGAATGCAAACAAAGCCATCGCCTCATAAAGCTGCGACCAATCTCTCAGAATAGTGTCAAACGTGCGTCTTGACAACAACTAGGTCACATGATCGACCCAGGAGTGCGGCCTAGCAAACAGGCGTGTTTTGTGTGTGTGTATTCTAGCACAGGTCGGAAGATGTGGGTTAGCATTAGCATCCCACGTGCACGTGTGAATGCGAAATGACAACGGGAAATGAAATATTTACGGCCGGTCTCTGGAGTGAGCGTGACGGGAGTTTTCTAGGCGAAAAAAAAAAAACGTGCACGGCAGCTGCGTGAGCCTTTTTGATGCCGTCGCTCTTCTATCATGTTTACCAAAATTACGTTTATTAATTAGGCCACGCCGCTTTCAAAATGTTAGCCGGAAGTTTGTCAAATTTAAGAATATTAGCGTGTTTTACGCAGCCCTTGGAAGAAAACGTTGGGACAGCCGTGGTCTCAAGTGTCAAGGGGGCATTCGTGGACATCAACGATCTGGGGAACCGCGTCTGCCAAAGTCGTGTCACATCAGAGCAGCTTGCGTCACGCTCTAGTAGGAGGCCATTTTCAGACACCGCATGGAAGGTCAACGGCGGCTCGTGACTCTTGAAAGATAAATGGGCGTTGGTTGTTGTTGTTCTTCCGCAATTAGCGGCGCAATCCCGCTTATGAGCTTTAATCTGACAATGTCTAGCAGCCGCCTCTCCCGCCGAAGCCCCTCACCTCTGCCTCCCCGCTCTCCTTCCCCTGATGCCTGCTGGCACTTTGGGAGCGGTGCCCCTCCAATCCCTTCCCTCCCTCCTCCTCCTCTTCTGGATGCCAGCCGACGGCCCTCGCAGTGTGGCACGCCATCTGCTGCCGCCCGCCCCGGCAACCCATCCCGCCCCTCCCCTTCATCGCCCTCCCCCCCTCCCCCCCAACCCCTGCAGACAGCCACTACCCACAATCCTCCTCTGCCTCAGCGCATCGAACAGGAGGCTTTCACACAGATCACTTCACCCCTTCGATGCCCCCACCAAAGGAGGAAGATGGGGAAAGTGTGCATATGTGTGTGAGGTGGCGTCAAAAAAGACAAAATAGAATGCGACCAAAAATATGCAACTATTCTTAGTTCAAACGATGACATCAATATGATGGTAGATGCATTGGGGGACAAACGATATGAACACATGCCCCTATTATAATCATCAATTAAGGGGAAACTGCAAAAATGAAATGTTAGCTGCTAGCATATATTAGCTAGCGTCGCGTTTATTCTTTTTCAAATCACAAACGAACAAGAACGACGATATTGACACAGCATAGTGGTAAATAAACACTGTATCAAAATAATATAGATTTTGTGTTTGTCAAGGATAATTGCTAATTTGAATGCTAGCTGCTAGCTAGCTCATGTCTCAAGAAAATTGATATATGATAGTGACGTATCATACTGTATTTGTCACAGATATATGTGACAATATTAATATGGGATTTATGAACGATCAAAAATCAATATTGATATTTTCGACCACTAGCATTCAAATCCTAAATATCAACGGTTTTAAGTCATTGAAGTCAAGATTTACTGATCAAAACGACCCGTACAGCAGTAGCAAAAGCGCCGGGAGAGGCGGGCAGTTTAATCTCCATCCATCTTTTGTACGGAGCCTCCTCGCTGGCACTCTATCCATCAATGAGCGCAACATTAACTCTTTGGATCGGAACCAACGTTCCCTGATATCTCGCCATCGCTCTTCCCCACCCCTCGCTCTGCTACACACACACACCATACAATCATTAGTATGCCGCCGCCATCCAGGGCTTTATTTCCTGCACTTATCCCAAATTCTCCCGTTCTGTTCGGAAAAATCTATTCTTTGTCGTGCCCCCTCCTCACATAGACACAGTCGGTGTTAATAATTCAACCAGTGAGCTGGTGCAGAGCTGGCTCGCGTCCAGGCCCGCCAACGCCACTCTCGCTCTATTTATGACACAATGTGCGCATCCTATGTGCGGCAAATTAGCATCGGCAGCCACGAGATGGAAATGGAAGTTCAAAGAGGACGACACGAGCTTTTTGTCTTCCCGGTCCAGATGGGTCACGCTACTGCGTCATTTAGCTTCATGTTCACACAAGTGGGCTCGTGTGATTGCGTGCCGATAATCGAATTCTAAATTAAAATGGTATTAATAGCTCGCTGCTACCAGGTTATTTCTGGTGCAATGTAGGTGCAATGTTGTTTTTTTTCACACTTTTAAAACAAAAACATAATATGCTATGTGTGTATAACAAGTTGACTTCACGCTTTTTTTTTGCATGGATATAATAAAAAAAGCATAGGGAAATTATCAAAAAAATAAATAAAAAAACATAAAATTGCCTGGACCAATAGTAAAATCATATGGTCAATATAAATAAATGAAATAATTTTGAAAACAATGATTTTTAAAATTAATTTAAAAAATGCTAAAAATATTAGTTTATTTTAATTGTGAATTAATACAAAATTAATGCTTAATAATGATAATAATATTAATAATGATAATAATATGTCACTTAAGAACATTCCAAAAGTATATGCAGTATGTAGAATTAGAAAAAAATGGGAGCTCACACCACAGGGAAGTGACATTTGGGAACTAAGTGCGTTGTGTGTTGTGTGTGCGTTACCACGCCATCTCCCACACCTCTCACCCTCCCACAGTTGGGCCCACCAGAGACATCATCATCAGCAGAGTGGCTCACCACACTCACGTTTTCATCATCCATCTTCACGCGAATCGTTCGTCGTCCTCTTTTAGTGTCGCAGCGCCCGACCTGAATGCCAACACCTTTGGATTCTGTCCACAAAAAAAAAATTAATTGCGATCGTCCTTGACTTTGTCTTTTAATTAGCCAACTGCAAAATCAAATTGTTCAGCGGTGACATTTTAATTCATTTACAGGTCATGTTTAAAAGTGGAATGGAGGGTTGAAGATCAGATCCTGACCAAAATGCAGTTCGTCAGCTCTGTGAGTAATTTAGTACTTCCAACTGTTGCAGAGATTTTTTCATTTTTCAGACAAGCTGTTTTTAGCCACGGTTGCTAAAGCTAGAATCTGTAACTTTATGCGTGCCTGCGCGCACGCAAACAACCTGCACTGTCATTTTATTTCCAAGATGGCGGCGGGTCAGCGCGCCAGACGGTGTTGGCGCGTGCAAGCGAGCGGCGATGGACTCGCACGACTGTGAGGATGTCTATGAGGGAGGGAGGGTGGGCGCACACACATGCACACACGCATGGCGGTGTTGACAGGTGGCTGTGGTAAAGAGGTGGTCCCTGAGCTGGGGTCCGCCTGTCTCTGGCTGAGGCAGAGAGGAATAAAAAGCTCCCGGCAGCTGTCGCCCTAATTCCTCTAACACGCTGCTTGTGCTCTGATTAGAAAACAGATCTGGCCTCTAATTTACTCCTGACACCAACTAATGCGAAAATATCTCAATCGCCACAGAAGAGGCGGGCAGCGGCCAGGCTTGTGGCGCCGGTCCGAGCGCCCGCTTTCGTCCGAGGGCGCCCGAGATGTCAAGTGGGACGCCTCACCGGTGGGCGCCGCTTGCCAACTTCCTGGAAACGTTCACACCTGATTTATTCACCACCTCACTTCCTGTCACCTTTGGCAAGGCTTTTGATTTGAAGGCTGGAATGCTTAGAAATGTTCCCTTGGGATCCGAAAAGTCAATCTGCATTTTTGGAATTAGCCCCAAGTCTTGAAGTGAATTTAAGTGCCTTGCAGATAATGTAAACTAAAAATATTACAAAAAGCAAATTCTATTTTGTGTCCATGCAAAAGTTAAATCATTGAAGAATTCCAAAGTGATGTTTGCTTCCCACAGAGAAGGAGGTGTCAGGCCGTGCGTGCGTGTTGACGGGTCCGGCCCAGCAGGGGGCAGAGGTGTGATGCGGGGGAAGTGGGAGGTGACAGCTCGGTGTCACATGACGACACACTGGGTGTCACCTCGCCCGGACGGCCGCGACCCAGACAGACAGACAAGGAGGCGGGGAGGGAGAGGAAGGTGGCGGCCATCTTGATGCTACACTAAAATGGTCAAAAATATATGGACAGGTGCCTTTTCCACCGAAAGGAAGTGACCACAGAGGACAAAGTGTGATGTTCTCGTCCTTTCTTTCTGTGATGATTACAAATGCGTGTGCATGTGTGTGTTTAAAAATCCTCTCTTTTTTTTATTTTCCTCCTCCGTTTCTTCTATGTGTCTCAGGGGACTCGCTTGGCATCTCTCCCTACTTTTAATTCTCACTCGGCAAACTGCTGCTGTCTGAAGGCAAGCTGGCATCATGAACACACACAGACACACACACACATTCCCCTCATCATCGCCTCAAAAAAAAGACGCCATGAAAAAGGCCCGTCCCACGTCCAGGTCCGGTTTGTGTGCAAGAGAGCCGGTTAAACACACCCGACAACGAGAGGGTACAAGTGGAACTCAAAGAGACGAGCGCAAATACACACACATACACACGTGCAGCCTCTCAGGAAATGTGCAACACACACACACATTGACAGAAGCCGACACACAAATACAGGCTCGGCATACAAATCCAGCGTGAAAGCAAACACAAACGCGCTCGACAAGCCCTTCAAGCGTAAACACAAATCAAGGAAATAAAAGGACGCTACTGCTTCGTTGCCGTCCCTTCTAGCTTGAGTGTTCCTTTCAGAATAAAGCACCTGTCATCGGAGGGGAACTCGCAAATACACAAACACAATCACACACTTCATCAGCCCAACTTCAAAAGCGAGGGATAAATAAGTTAGACAAGTCTGATGGGCATGAATGAATAAATAAGACGAGGGAAGCAAACAGGAAGCAGGAAGCAGGAATGCAGTCGACGAGTCTCGCACACACACAAATATACATTCACGCACACACAAACACATTTCGAATCTCATTTAGCTCCATCTGATATCCGGAAGCACCACAAATGAGATACTAGCAAAGATGCACATTTTCAGAGTTTCCCCCATAAGACAAACAGACTAAATGAAGCTCCTCAAATCACATCAACACAGTTCCCGACGGCCCCCACCGATACGGACATGCGAGACGATTTTCAGCGAGCTTATTAGGTCTTCCCGAGCAACTTTTTTTTTTTTTTTAAGAGGGGGCACGAGTGTGAACATACATATGCAAATGAAGCGCTTATTATTGTGTTGCTCATCAAGCAGGGCGCAACGCGGACATTAATAGGCTGATGAATATGCATGCAGAATTTGTTAATTAAGCTAATTATTCCGCCGCAAAATGCATTCGTCTTCCAAGGACATCTTCCCTAGGATTCCAACCTGCTCCGCTCATTAGTCATGCGATAGTTTACACCGGGCGGCGGTACAAGAGGTGGTGGTGGGAGGGGCCACGCAGTCGGGGGGGTGACGCGGACACAATATAAGGTCACGACGGCTTTGAAGGCACTTGGAGGAACGCAGCGAGAACCCCTGAAAGGCGCATAATAGAGTTCCAATGGCGGCCCGGCCGTTCATCAGCCCCTCCCAAAAAAGTGAGAGGTCAGCGAGGAGGAAAGAAAAAAAAAAAAAAAACAAGCAGTGCCTTCGCTTACAGTCGGACGTGCCAGACGCTGGCGCCCGCTAATTCCCCCCTCTTCGCTGCTTTTCCTCTAATTGCTTATTAAAACCCTCTTAAATGAACTTTTTGTGCCAACTTTCCAACACATTAATTAATTGTTGTAGCCAATTAAGTGTCGCTGCGCAAATGAGCTTCAGCACAAATGGTCCTGCAGGGCCCGTCGACACACCCAACGTCCCCCACCCCAACACACACACACACTTACTCACCAGCTCCACCCTCTTGGCTGACTGCTTTCCCATCAGCCCCTTCTGCCTTAAAGCGACGTCTGCACGGGAAGTAGAAGACGAAGGCGATGAGGCCTGATGGAAATGCTGCGTCATGCCGAGACTTTGACTCTGTCCGAGGGAGATTAAAAATAAATCAGAGGCCATTCAGTGAATTTTTTGACGAGTATGATATTTTGCGATAATAGCATGACATAGAAATGATGTCATAGTATCACAAATATAAACAAAATAACATCTTAATGTGCAAACTCCTTGATGGCGAATCTGCCACAAGATTTGGATTTATTCCAAAAAGCAGGAAGCCATTATTCCGGAGTACGCCTCGTCTCCTGACCTGCCGTCTGTAACATCAGCGCACATCTGCACCTCCTAAAAACTCCCAATGAGGCCTCGCTGCTACGGAGCGACGGCGAAATAATAATGAGTAGGTGTGTGTGTGTGTGTGTGTCATGGCAGACGCTTCTCTCAAGTAAAACTATAAAGTGAGGAGCGAAGTGAGACGCAGTTAGGGCGTCTATAAAACACACTGTGACTCGCAGTAAAGAATATTTCACTTCTGGGAATCATGGCAGACATTTTTAACGGGGATAGATCACGTCTATAAAGTGTCTAACTTTGAACATAATTATCGACACACCGACAAACACAGGGATGAAGATAGATTGAAGGATGATGGAATGTCAGAAATACTGAGAGGATGGGGGAATGAACAGACAGATTAGACAAATGGACACACAGATCAAAATTACAGACAGACGGATGGTCAGATGGATGGACGGGCTGATATGTGGAGGACAGAAGGACTCCAAATGGGAAGATAGAGTTGGAAGGGTGGGTGGACTGAAAGACAAATTGATAAAGAAAAGACACAGATAGGCATTTTTTAAAAATTTTTTACCATGTTATAAATCACCTTTGCCCTTCAATCATCCTGAGTGAGCGTTTGCCGCCAAATGAAATGCGCTCGCTGCTCAACCTCGCATTGTTTGCCGTGGCAACATGAAGGACGACCGTAAACGCCAACCATAGCTTCGGCCATTAGCCTTTGTTTGGCGTCAGCTTTTAACAAATCGTGCCAATCATCTTAGGTGGTAAACGAGGGAGTTAAATCCATTGAAAGCGACACACCTGACAGACCGCTGCTATTGTTTGTCAAGCCCACCGACATTCAAAATGGAAGCCACGTTCCATTACCATGTCGCCTGTCTGCGGAATGGTGACAACATGCTTCAACCTGGCAAGCGTGGCACGTTTATGGGCAATGCCCCCACCCAACTTCCCCTCCATAAGGTGCCCTTCTGATTGATGGCGCGCGCCTCCTTCGCCTCGCCCTGCTGATTTATTCGCCCGGTCTCTGTGACTTGGCAGTGGCAGTGCCCATTCCTCCCTACGGGCACTTCCACTATTATCCCCAGTCCCGGCGGGTGAAGGCATCAGACAGAAACATACACAATAGTCATGCACGCGTGCACAGCTGCACATACACGCACACACACATTAACAGTGAGCTGGTGCTGGAGGGCAGGTGAGCCACTCAATGAATGCATCTTTCACCCAGAGGCCTCAGCTGCACGCTTTGGGCCAAGAGGGCTAAGCATCTCTGTTAGCCTGCCAACTGAGGAGCTATGTGTGGATGAGGCCAATCCACACACACAAAAACGCGCGCGAGAGTGAATAAAGCTGGCAAGCTTACCAATCAGCAGTTTATGCATGTCTGTGTCAGAAGCTCCATAAAGAGATCAAACTTGGGTTGGAATCTAATGGAGGAAATTCTATTTTTAAAAGCCATTGATGTCACTTTACAAACATTTCTATGAATTCTGAAACGTTCAGTATTGACATAAATTGCCCCTTTATGTTTCATTGCCAATTAGAGCAACACTTAAACAAGTAGGCGGGTCGTACCTGTAGCAGCTAAGCTAAGTAGCCGCCGGCTTTCTTATTGTCAAAAACAATATGAGTGAAAACCAAAAGAAGACATTACATACCTCTAATGTCTCCATAAGAAGATATACTGCGCCTATTAAGCAAAAAATAATAATTTTAAAGCGTTCTGAAAACGGAGACGATCAATTTAGCGATCTACTTGTGTCAAAAACTTCACTTCCGGCTTCACTTCCTGATGGTCGCTGATTGGTCCACACTCGTGTGGCCTCCAAGTACAAGTTTTTGTAGGACTGTAGTCAGGGTAATAAAAATTACTATTAATCATTTTACTAATTCAACACCATAAAAGGGATTTTGTTTCTTTATATTAATTATTTGATTCGTCTTTGGTTTACAAAAATGTGCAGGGTCAAAGAGCAAAATAGATAGGTAATGGATTTTTTGAAATAACCGTTTACTGTTTGAAGGTGATTACTTTATATTCCAGACAACAGACTTAAATTGCTCTCATAACTTCTTTTAATAAACTCAACACACAAAACATATTACAAAATATGTGCTTTCCTCTGCGACACATGAATTGCACTCATTTGATGATAACAATGGACCATATTATGACTTCCTTCAAACGAATTATTTTCTTTATTTAGAAAATAACTGGGCCAAAAAAAATTATTGAAAAGCATTTTTAGCTCACACTCACACAAGGAGGCAAAGAACGGCTTTTGAATGCCCTCCAGGAAAAGCGCTTGAGTCTCTTTTGTGCGACTAAACTTCATACTTCACCAAGCAGAAACGCTGAGCGACTGATTTTATGTTTTAAAGAGCAGAGGATGAGCGCTATGGGCTGTATTAATAAGGCTTGTCACAACACTGAGTTTACTGTTGTTTTTTTTAATTGATGGCAAGTACAGAGCAGCATTGGCGAAAAAGAAAAACAAAGCATCCAGCCTTGCAGTCAGCACCGTCCAGCATTCAGGCAGAAGATGGAGAGAAGCCAAGCGTCTTTGCCGAATAACTTTACCTCACTTCCAGTGGCAGACAAATGCAAACCCTGCATAATAATCACTTTTTTAAAATAAATCAAGGAACCAAGCAGACTCAAAACACTTACACCCCATCAGTCCTTTCCCCCCTCAGATGATTTACTTCCTGTGTATCTTCTCTTGGGTTTGGAACTGTGGGGTGGAGGCCTGCGTGACTTCAAGTAAGGAGCTCAGTGGGTGGTTCCATGGGAAAACCGGAGGTCCTGGTCCTTGAGGAACTGTGCTGCGTTGGAAGAATCACCTTCAAGAGGGGCCAGGGCCTCAGCTGCAGGCGGTTGAGCCTTGGCTGGGCCCTCTGTGTCGGGTGACGGCTCCTCTCCATCTGAAGGGGCTCCTGCATCTGAGATGAGCTGGAGGAGAGCGGCTGCTATTTCTGATGTGCTGATGTCCTGGCTCAGGCAGGGGACTCCAGCTGCGGGTGGTAGTTCTGGAGGTGAGGGGGGACGCTGGTCACCAGGTGGGGGTGCGGGGCAGGTGTTGAATGGCTTCCTTTTGGGCACATCTGGAGAGGACATCACATATTAGTCAACAGTCATGAGGATTTTTTTTCTTTCAAGGATGCAAGAGCTCACGCTGTAGTTCCTACCTTGTCCACAAGAGGGAGACATTCAAACGCATTAAAGCATGCATAACTCATTAAATTTTGCCTATAGTTATGTTAATGTAAAAGTGATACTTAAGGTCTGTTTTTAAAGTGAGCACCATTTTTAAAAAAAATGCACTAAGCTGTATTTTAGCACCAGAGTGGGAATGGGTGAGAAAGAGGGATTGCATGGACAGGGTGACTTCAATTGCTAGAAAGTTGCAGCTTCCTCAAGGCCAAATCAAAGCATTTCACTCAAATGCCTAACCACATTCTTGTTGAATCTGTGTTGAGAGAAAAAAAGTCAAACAAAAATGGCATGTGGGTAAAATAAAAGCTAAAAGAAGAACATGCAAGTAAGGTCTAAAGATTGAAAACATTTATTTCCACTTGATAACTTATGAGCGTGTAAAAAGGCGAACATGACAGTCTCAAGCTTCCTTCTGCTGAGAGGTGGTGGTGGGGAAATGTAATACAGAACCAATGAGTGAGAAAATAAACACGAAAAGTGGGTAAACGTGAGAGGAGGATGGAGGGGGGGGGGGGGAGTGGACGTTTTAACTTTCTACAAATGAATGACACTTGACGTTGTGGTGCATTTATTGTGTACACCAGTCGGCTATTCTCGTGTGCAGGAAACCGTCATCCCGGTAACATGAAGACACTTCTTTTTTTCATATATACATTCGGGGAGGAAAAAAAAAACCTGAAATTTGAGTGAGTTAAAAAGTGGACTATATGATTTACCCAATTAAAATAATCATCGCACTAATTTCATCAGTATATACAGTAATCCCTCGCACTATCGTGGGTCGCCAACCATTTTTTTTTTTTTTAAATGTAAGCTATGCTCTTATTCGTGGATTTTTGCACCAATGGACAAACTGCAAATGCTGGTGTGTTTTTTCTAAGATCAAAAAGCGCCATTCAAAGCGGCGCTCGATCGCTACCACCCACAAATGGCGGGAGATTACTGTATAATAATTTTGTCGCTGGAAATCTAAAGTAACAATACTTTTCCTCAGTCCCCAGTGACGACATTCCCCCGTGTCACCTCCTACAGACTAAAGCCAGACTTGCCCTTGCGCTCAGCAGCAGAAGCAGACGAAGCGCGCGTTAAGGCCTCCCCCGACTGGACGCCGTTGCTGCTTTCGTCGGCCTGCTCCTCGCCCTGCGGCTTCATGATGTGGCTCAGGAGGAGCGCCAGCAGGTTGGCCTGCTCCTCCGGGAGATGCCCGACATCTAGCGCGTCGGGCGACTGCTCTGGTGGCTCTGCGGCCGGCGCGCCACCTTGTTGGTGCTGGTCGGGGGCGTCGCTGAGCGCCGACAGTGACTGGCTGAGCGTCTCTGCGTTGGACAGGTTAAGGAGCTGGGAGACTTGCGCAAGGGAGATGTCCGTCTGGCCTTGGAGGAGGTTGAGCAGCAGGGCCAACTCGGTCTGGTTCAGCTGCTCGGCGGCAGCACCCAACACTGTACAAACAAGAGACCCTCAATCAATGCCAGAACATTACGTCTGACTTATCTCTCATCCAAAACTGGAAGGAAAAAACAATAACGGGAAATATTTACCTGACAAATCGTTGTCCGGGACCGCAGCGGAGGGGGGCTTTTGCTGCGGAGGAGGCGGAGGCGGCGGCGCTCCGGCCGGGCTGGTTTGCGAACGACTGTTCTCCCCGCTAGTGGTACCTGACATGTCCTTACGGGGTGCTTTGGGGACATCCTCGGGCAGGCCGCTCTGACGTGCACGCCGCCGCTTTTTGCTCCACAGCTCGTGACAGTCTTGATGATGAGGAAGACTAAAGAGGTGGGGGAGGGGGGGAGAGATTGAAATGTCTGCTGTTACAGAAATGACGCAATCGACTGAAAAATAACAGTTCAAGTCAACTGACTCTGGCGGCGGCATGTTGATGGGGTCCACGTCGCACAGGAAGTCGCTGTTGAGCGCTTCTTCTGACGTGCAGCGACGTGAAGGGTCCAGGGTCAGCATTCGGTCTAGCAGGTCGAGGGCTTGGGTCGGCAAGCTGTAGAACACAATGGGAGAGACGTCAATCAGCTTCCGAATCGCATCCAGGGCGGCTTTAGGCAAGGGCGTACAAGGCAAATTCCTCCCGCAGTCGCCGGCGGTACTGCTTCTTGGGCTTCATGGTGTTGAAGAGGGGCAGCTTGATAACGTCAGGCCAGACAGCAGGACAGGGGGAGCCACATAGGCGACTGCAAGACCCAAGATTTAAAAAATAAATAAAATTAAAAAGGCAGGCTTAATATTTTTGTGGATTTGGAAAGATCTCCATATGCGGTTAAAAATGTTTTCAAATATTTGGCACCATATTTAAAATAGCATTTAGGAAGAGAAGCAGCACCAACCTGATGAGCTCCAGTTGCAGAAGCTCCTGATTGGCTTGAAAGATGGGCTTCTTAGTGAACAACTCCCCAAGAATGCACCTGAACCCCAACAGGCAGAGAATTAAGTTGATCACAAGTGAATATGAGCTACACAAAAAGATAAAAGCTCCCAAGAGGATTTGCTTATCGATTTTACACTCACCCACAACTCCATACATCAATGGCTGGAGAGTACCGCTCCTCGCCTAGCAGCAGCTCAGGGGGTCGATACCACAGCGTGATGACTTTGTTCGTATATGGCCGGCTGAAAGCACACAAAGTGTGTAAAAGAGTAACAGTGCCATCTAGTGGCGAAAATAAACGACTGAAGAAAAACCACCAAGGTCATAAGGAAGCTTAATTACCTCTCTTCGGAATTATAAAGGCGAGCCAAACCAAAGTCAGCCAGTTTAATCTGACCTCTAAAAAGAGACAAGAGCACATCTGTTTTAAGGAACATGCGACAAAACATCTCCACACAAAAACGACTTCTTGTGCCAGTTGTACCTGTTGTTCAGCAGTATGTTGGAGCACTTGATGTCACGGTGCAGGAAATTGTTCTTGTGGCAGTAGTCCAGGCCCTCCATCAGCTGGCGCATGAAACTGCGGATATGCTCTTGCGAGAACTGGACCATGCCCGACTCCAGCAGGCCCATGAGGTCGTGGTCCATGTACTCGAAGACCAGATAAAACGCTCCTGGGGGAGGTCAAGGCGAGTTAAATTACTCATCAGCTCCGTTTGACTGATTTTAAAATTTCATTTTATGATTTGAATTGCTTCCCATGCAGTTTATATCCATCCTAAGTTTACGTGTGCTGAAAATCAACTCTTGGCTCAGCCACCTCTAAATCTTGGAGGCAGAAACTTGGAAAGGGCAAGTGACGCAGCGGTTTTTCGCCGCTTACCTTTGTCCTTTTTAAAGTCGACCGCGTCCTGCTTGTCGGTGACGATCTCCTTCATATTGACCACGCTGCAGTGTTTGAGCTGCCGCAGGATCTTGATCTCCCGGATGGCCGTTATGGGGAAGCCCTCCTTCTCGTTGTCCAAGCGCACTTTCTTCAGGGCCACCAACTCGCCTGGCGACACGCGTGTGACAAATCAACACCACTGTGGATTTCATAGAAGACGATCGACGCGGTCTTACCCGTGTCTTTGTCCTTGGCCTTGTAAACCTGGCCGTAGGTGCCCTCTCCGATGATGCCGATGATGTCAAACTTATCGACGCATCGCTTGCCCCAGTCGCTCTTGGTGTGTTTGCGCTCGCCGTAGCGAGGGCAACAAATCCTGCAAGAATTTAGGAGAAAAAAAATTCACATGAGGTTTTAGCTTCTCAGTGTAATATGGAACAAAATGAAGATATAGCCTAAGGAACCCTGTTCCCACGAGAGCCGTGACCTGCCTGCTTTCCATGTCTACCTGCGGCAACACACCTGACTCAAACGATGAGGCGTGTTTCAGGTTTCGACAGAGCTTGCTGATGAGCTGATCATTTGGATCAGGTGTGTTGCGTCATGGAGACATGGGAAAACATGGCTGTAGGTTCCCTACACAAGTGCTAATTGAGAAATTAACTATATAAATGTCAATTAAATGCAGATTTTTGTGATACGCCGGGCTCGACGGACATCTTTTAATATGCGACACTCACTTTGGTCTTTTTTTAAGGGCGGGCAGGGGGAGCGACAATCCGTGATGGGCGGACAATTGGAGAGGTGGGGAGTCGCCCCCAAGCAGGGTGGGCGGCAGCGGGAGGTCGATGAGTGACGGCCGGCTCCGGGTTTCCTTCTCCTTCCTGGACCCTCGCTGAGGATGAGTGGACTTCTTTGGGCTGAGCCGGCAAAGAGAAAAGAATCGTTTTGTCGATGGAGAAGAAGAACTACATAATATGCATTTAGCAAACATGCCAGCAGGGGTATGTTAAAACCTTTGCCAATTAAGCTTGATTGAAATCTATTCTAGGTCCTTCTCACCTGTCTTGAGAGTTTCCAAGCAACATGGGGGGCAAAGGCAGGGGCGGCAATGTGGAAGTCTTGTGGAGCGGCGTCTGTCGGGCAGGACTCCGCGCGGGGGCGGAGGCGGGGACTGGAGCGGGTGATTTGGCCGGGGCTGAGGCAGGAGGTGGAACGTTGGCGTTGGCCTGCTGGGGCGGTGGTGGGGGCGGTGGAGTTGAGGCGGTCGAACCAGGGGCATCAGAGGGTGATGGTTCAGGAGGAACAACAGGAGAGAAGCTGGTGCAAGCGGAGGGTAACAGGGTCGCAACTGGTTCTTCCAACACCGGTGTTTCTTGTGGTGACTGCACCGTAGGCGCGGCCTGAAATTCTTTTTCTCCAGAGTCTTTTTGCGGTTGCGGCTCCTCCACTTTAGACCGCGAGGAGGAGGAAGAAGAGGCTGAGGGAGCTGCGGGTTTCTGTGTGGGGGGCGCGGGGGAGGCAGAACCACTATCGCAGGCGCGAGCCGCCGCTGCCGCCGCCTCGGCGGCCTGGCGCTCCTTCTTTCTACGAGTGAGCTCGGCGCCCAGGCTGGAGTTGAGCGGCAGGTGGGTGGAGGGAGGCGAGCGACTGGTGGGCCGGGCGCCGTAGGAGCCGGCGCCCAACGCCCCGGCTGACGGAGCGTGCCGCTTGCTGCGGGATCGGGACGAAGAGCGATGAGAGGAGGAGAAGAACATAGGGGATCGACTTCTGGAACGGCCCGAGCGCCTAAAGGAAAAAGTTTGGGGGAATTTTCACATGAATGAAGCAGTTTTACGGCGGTCATCCTGATACATGTTGATAAAGTTGCACAATTATTAACAGACATGGTACAAGCAAACAACTAGAGAGTATGGCTAACATCAGTTTGTTAGTCTAGTTACTCATTGTCTAAGAAAGCAGGTCAAAGGAATCTATCTCGTTCATTTCTTTATTCCCTTTACACTGTTTTAGGTTCACATTTGAAATGTTCTTTTTTGCTTGTGGTCCTTAAAAGCACCTTGTACGCAGAAAGTATGTTTCAGCTGCCCTCCCTACGCAGTAACAAATAGCTCCGAGCAGTCGGTAACAATTTGAATGATTCTAAGTTTGTGCTAACATATTACTTATGCTACTATGCCTTATATGGAGGTCTTTATTTGTGTTAAAAAATTTAAATACTGCTTGCAGTTATGCAAGAAGCATTTTTTGTTTTGTCTAGCCCTGTTTTACATGCTTTGCCGCCATCTTGTGGCATTTACATGCAACTGCAACCCCATTTTAGGCTCCAGTTCACCTGTTGCTCGAGTGAAAAGCAATATGGCTGCCCTGTGAGAAAAAAATAGACCAAACAAAACTAGTGCTGGATGAAATAACTGGAGACATGCTTACCGGGACACTGGGCTGGGGCTGGTGCTGGAGGAGCGTCGGGCCATGTAGGGGCTAATGGAGCGCTTCCTCGAGAAGGGACTGCTGTCTCGTTCAAAGCTGGACGACCTGTGCCTGCTGCCATAGGGGCTATCTGACCTCTGCTTGTTGCACCGGCTCATCTCCCCGTAAGGACTTGGGCATTGCTGAGTCATCTTGCGCCTGGAGTAGCCGTCGTCCACCATTTGGCCGCCCATCGGGCTCTCTGCCATCCTGGGACTAGGCGACAGGGCGACGCTAGCGGCGCTGACGGTATTCTTGCGAGAGTTTCCTCGACTCGACTTGCCTTTGGGGCTCGACTTGTTGCTCTTGGAGGACTTGCGGTGGCTTCGCTCTCCACGGACCTTCTGGGGGTCGCTGTGGGCGACTTCTAGCCGGGCCTCTCGCCTCTGCTGCTTTTCTTTACGCGACTTTCCAGAGCGGCTGCTCTCCTTGCTCCGGGATGAAGACGCCGAGGACGTGGCGCTCCCTACGCTGAGCATAGGGTACATCTGAGAGAACATGGGGTCTCCTCTCTTAAAGTCAACCTCCTGCTGAACGTGACGCTTGGATGATCCAGATGAGGCCGATTTCTCCTTGCCGACACCGGAAGCGCTTTTACTACGATCCTTACTGCTCTTCTTCTTGTAGCCGCGTTCCCCATTACCGGGATCCCGAACTTTGTTGGGGTCCTTGGACTTTTTCCGGGAATGTCTGCGGCTCTTACTCTCACGGGTGGGCTCTTCCCTGATGAAGTCGGGTGAGGGCGAGGGCTCGAGACGTTGCATCAGAACCACCCTTTCGGGCATTCTGGTACCCGGTGGGTCCGAGAATGTGTCAGAGTCCGAGCTGATATCGTCATACTCCACGAGAGGCTTCATTAGGACACTAGGAGGCGCCGTGCGGGCCAGGGACATATATTCGGGAATCGTCGGTGGTGCCGGTGGCAATTCCCGAACTTTAGTCGATTTGTGCCGTTTACGCCTGGACGAGGCCATTAGAGATTTCAAGTGCAACTTGCCGTCTTTGCTGGTCATGTCTCCCGCAGCTGATTGGAGGGCGGTGTGGGCCAAGCCGCCGATACTTGACTGCGGCTTCCTCTTGGTCCCATGGTGTCGGTCCGACCCAGGCATCCCTTAAGCCGGCGTCGGTACCACCTCTCCTGCGGCTAGGCCTTGGCGGTCCAAGCAACTCATTAACCGTCGATTCAAGTACAAATTCTCAAGTGTTCCTAAGCAAACAAGAATAAACAAGAATCAACACACTAGGCCGCGATCGTCCCGTCGGCCTTCTTCACTGTCGATTCATTCTACTCGTAGTCTCGTCCAAATTCGACAAAATTGATAAATATCCCACCGTTGTTCTTCGGGGAAGCTCAATATTCACATGGAGCGAGTCCGTAAATGAAGTTATCCTACCAAACGTTGGAGCATTGCGCTGTCGTCGTCTCGCAGGCTCAACTTAGCTAACAGCTAGCTAACGCTGGGCGAGCTAGCGAGTTGAGCCGTGGAAAAAGAAAAAAAAGTCTCCTTTGTCAAAGCTGTCCTTGTCCAGTGCCAAGTTAGGGAAAAGCTGATTTTATTCCACAGAAATACGGTCTTAGCGTTCACAAGCTAGCAAATGCCTTCACTAAAAGACGCTCATCTCGAACAAAATGAAAACTTGACCCGGTTGGTGCTGTTTATATATTCCCTTTAATGTAAGCTTTATCCCTCCTTAAATTCAATATTTATACGAAATCATAGTTTTTTCGTGTGCAATAGATGTTCCAGTTTACTATCAATGGCTCTGGAAATCAACCAGGCCTATATTTAGGGCGATGCTAGTGGATTTAATAACATCCACAGCCGCAGGAGACTACAAACGCCATTGTGGCTCCTGTGACTAGCAACTTCAGCGCACGACACCAACGCCGGATCGGGCCGGAACTCGACAAGCTGTCAATCAACGACGCTTCGCAGCGACAGCCAATCAGCGTCTAACAACCCGCCTACTTTTCCAACAAGTGACAGTTTTAGAAAAACATTTTTGGATGCGAAATCGAAAATAAGATAAAACGCAGACAATGTAAATTAAAGAAAATAAATTTGCTATGTTTTTATTTTATTTTATTGGTTCAAACGAAAAAACACAATGTAACCTCCAAGCAATTAATCATCATAAAGGTATGGGATAAAAATTTAAGCAATTCAAACAGGCATTATTTGTAAATTAGATACTAAAACTTTTATTGATAATCCAAAATCTAAGAGTTTTTAATTTTGTGTGTGGAGCTAAATAACGAACGGAAGCTGTCACAGTGGGGCGTGGTCCAAGGAGAAATAAGAACGTTACGTCTCCCACGGCGATGAAAAAAGTTCCGAAGAGCATTTTTTTAATTCTTACAATTGACTGTTAAAATTTGTAAATACGCAACCAACTCATAGATAAGAAAATATAACTATATGAAGAAGTGAATGCTGATTGGCTATGATAAAACGGGGGCGTGTTCCAGGAAAAACAAGAAAGTGACCTCTACAACTATGGAGTAAGTTTAAAAAAAAAAATCAAACAAGATGTAGGCTATATGTATGGAATAATTTATCATCACGAGAAAATCAAAGTGTTACCAAATATTTCTTTTTAATCCGCAGCGACAAGAAGGAGTGACGCGTTTGACAACCTAGATGATGATTGGCTCTGCTGTCACAATAGGGCGTGGTCTTGTAGAAACAAGGAAGAGCCATCTCCCATGGCAATAACAAAAGTTCCTAAAGAGCACTTGGTGGCAAATAAACTTGTTAGAATCAAGTGAGCATGCAAGAAAATGATTTGTGTGTCAGTAGAAAACACAAGTGATCTTTTATAATGTATGTCATGGTGGAAAAAGGGTGATCTGGCTTTCAATCATAATGACTCGTGCGCTCCTGGCTTCTGTAGTATAACAAAAATAATTCTGCAATTTTGTCAATTTGATCAATAGTTACGTTTCGTTCAGACTTGCACTTTATATTCCTCCATTTTTATTTATGCGTGATGTATGTGTCGGGCTATTGTGTGCGTGGATGGGGAGGGAGCGAGTGAGAAAAGGAGAGGGAGGGCAAACCAAAGCCAATAAGGCTGGCTACTGCCCGTACCACACAGCGCTATTATTTTTATTTATGGCAAGCAAGAAGCTATCGTTTGTGTTGTAGGCCCGGTTGGTGGCGTTCAATAGCAAGCTACCCACTCCGGGAAGGACGGTAGCATGATAGCCGTGGATGGGAATCGGCAAAAAGAGCGTCCCCGTCTGCTGCATTCCGACTGCACCCGTACCCGAAGTCACCGAGTCGGTAAGCGGCGGCGTCCAACATGGGGAAGGAGGTAAACGGCGTCTCGCGGAGCCGCTTTGAGGTGAGTTCACCTGGGCCCCCGTCAAACCTTTGACACGCCGTTTAATCACGTCACAGGGCCTCGCTCTGGACCACCATTATTACATTCGTGGACGAAAATAATAATCAACGGCGACATTGACGCGGGTCAAGCACCGTTTGGGATTAGCTGCGGTGCTTTGTGCTAACATCAACAAGGCCTTGGTTGACTTGTTTTATCGACGAGAGGAGGACACAAA
Source organism: Syngnathus scovelli (assembly GCF_024217435.2). NCBI lineage: Eukaryota > Metazoa > Chordata > Actinopteri > Syngnathiformes > Syngnathidae > Syngnathus > Syngnathus scovelli. Next base: position 4,855,283 of record NC_090862.1, read on the forward strand.
GCGGTATAAATGTCGGCTCATGTTGTTATCATCGTGTGGTGCGTTAAAGGTCCCTGGATCTTTTTTCTCTATGCGCCGTCAAAACAAAACACTGCCAAGCTACATCTACGCAAAGGCTGGCCGGAAAACCACAGTTCATAGCGACGTAGCCGGTTTTAGCTTGTAATTTAAGTTAAGGTATTTGGGTGTGTGGCTCATAATGGACTTTTTGTTCGTCGGGTTTTTGTGCTGCAGGGTCGGCTCGGTTTGGTGTTGCAGCTCCAGATTGACAGCCGACCGCAGGCCCCGTACCTTATCAACAGGCATTTATTTAACCACATAGAGCCCACAGACTCTTCGTGGAAACGTCAGTCAGGGCTTTGCGGTTGTAGAAAAACGTCGATTTTATTCTCTATTTTTGTTTCGATTGCTTGGTGTGTGTTTTTTGGATGAACTTATTCCCTAAAAATGCAGCGGCGCGTAAATTACTCGAACCGAGTATGGGGTTTGTTGAGTTTTTTTGTATTTGTATTTTTTATACTTATTTCATTTATTTATCGTTGTTTTGATGAATGGGTACAACGGCTAAATATACAGGCCGTTATCCTACAGACTGGTCAAACAGCTGCGGTCGAGTTCTACAACAAGCTAGCGCATGCGAAAACAGGAAAAGGTATTTTGTCTGCCTTCAAAGTAAAAGTATTTGTGTTTGTTGGCAAGTGCGTTTCCGGTTTGATTCTTATTTCTTCCAATATTTCTTGTTTCACTCGATTTGTGTTTTCCAACTAGCTAGAAACATTTATTTATATGAGCAGAAATATCAAAAAGAGTTTGTTGTATACTCAAATAATGATGAGGAACAAGGATCTTTGCAAAGTAAAAGTGGTGGCATGTGAGAAGTACAATGGAACAAATAAATTATACACTACAGTAATCCCGAGCTATTCGTGAGGGCTACATACTGAGCCCTTTTGTGAATGGCCAAAAGAACATGATTAATTGTCTCCCCTCCCAAAAATATCATTTCCTATAATAGTTTAAAGTACTATAAATAACCACAACCTACTATTCAATGTCATAATCTTACAACATTGCCCTTAGAATTACCCACAGATGATTTTATGTATTTCCAAGACTCTCAAAGATAATAAGAAGGTACTAAAAATATATATTCACGCGATAACATGTTATCAACTGTCCAAAGTGCTTGCTTTCCTGTTTTTTTTTTCTTTTTGCTTCTTTATCACCTATTCACTGCCCTCTCAGTGCTAGTCAAGATATCACTTCTAAGTGGATTACTGTACGGTATCATCAGTTAGCCTTCAGTAAATTTGAGCGGTCTTTTGCTGACGCAATCATTCTGGCGCATCTTGCAGATGTTCACAAACAGCGACGAGGCTGTCATCAATAAGAAGCTACCTAAGGAGCTGTTGCTGCGGTAAGTGAGGTTGGAAATTCTTTTTAGCAAATGCAAAACTCACTCATGTTAGACATAGTTTGTTTTTATTCCGAATATTCAAATATTACAAATAATACAAAGCTTCAGACAGTCCTTGCATAAAACCATTTACAGATGAAATTGAAGAAGCAAAATAAACACAAGGAGAGAAAAAAATCCTTATTAATCTATAAAAAAATGATTAAATTCACACTTGATGGGTGAGCAGGTACTCCAGAGACCTATTTGTATACAAGCAGTTAAAAAGTCCAGTTTTTCATAATTTGTCCCATTTCACTCTGAGAGAAATCTCAATTTCATAAGACACATTTGTTCTCCAACATAAACAAACACAGAATGCATACATGCCCTCCGGCGACGATATCAACCGAATAGCGGGATTCCCAACCGCTCCCTGGATGCTTGATTAAAAAGACGCCTTTAGGTTATACAACATTCAAATTGTTTTCAGACTCTGAAGGGACATAAGCCTCTTAGCAAAATGAAGGCCGTAACTCAAGCCTCTGTCTCGCTCGCCCATACGTTTTCTCGACTTCAATAGCTCCGGACTATTACACCCTTCACTGGCTCGTAGCGTCCTACGGTGCTGCTAGCAGTTGGTGAAGTTGCAAGGTGACCTCAGTCTGGAAGGAGGAGAAACATGATTGGTTGTGCTGACCTGCTGATCCTCATTGTGAATTAAAAGTAGGAGCAAATGATCAATGTGCATGCACGGGAATAATCAACACCGTCCTAAAATGTAATAAATTGATAACCACTAGCTTAGATGATTTTCTGCGTGCAAAAAAAAATTACATCCTAACTAACTGTGATTGTCTGTTTTGTAGAATCTTCTCCTTCCTCGATGTGGTGACGCTGTGTCGCTGTGCCCAGGTCTCGCGGGTGAGAGAGTTATGCATATCATTGTAAGTCCAGTTTGTATATTTGTGTCCAATGACAACTGTTTTGTGTACGTTCTCAGTCCTGGAATGTTCTGGCTCTGGATGGAAGCAACTGGCAGCGGATCGACCTCTTTGACTTTCAACGGGACATCGAGGTGGGTTTAGGGTTATTTTGGGGTGAATGAGGAGAGACTTTGCGTGTATTATTATTATTATTTTTTGGTAGGGCCGAGTGGTGGAGAACATCTCAAAGCGATGCGGGGGGTTCCTGAGGAAGCTGAGCCTACGGGGGTGCCTCGGTGTGGGGGACAGCGCCCTAAAGTGAGAAGCCAGCCTGGAAGAGATGAGAGGTGAATTGAAATTTGGCTGCATCCATATGAGCTTTTTTTTTGTGTCTATATTTTGTAGGACATTCTCACAGAACTGCAGAAACATCGAGCTGCTCAGTTTGAACGGCTGCACCAAGATTACTGACAGGTACGGCACACTGGATCGGGAGAACACGAGTTGAATTGAGTTGAGCTAACCACCAATGCTAATGCTAGCTCCTTGTCTTTCACTTAATATCTTGTGGCATCGTAGGGTATTTTGAAAAGAGCTCCAAATTTTGTCGATTGACGTTTACATGGCTTGTCTTTGTTTTTGCAGCACGTGTAATAGCCTGAGCAAGTTCTGCCCAAAGTTGAAGCACCTGGACCTAGCGTCTTGTACCTCAATCACAAATTTGTCACTCAAAGCCCTCAGGTGTGTTTAGAAAAAAAACACTTGACCTATTTTGTCCAATCAGATTTCTCGGATTCACACTGCTAAATCTGAATCCACTTTAAATCCAGATTGGTGATTTAGAGCCTCACTTAGAATGGACTTGTTTTTCTAGTGGGGTTGGCATTTATTGGTTTCATAAGGACTCAGTCACATGACTTCTCCCCCTCTAGTGAGGGCTGTCCACTTCTGGAGCAGCTTAATATCTCCTGGTGTGATCAGATCACGAAGGACGGCATCCAGGCCCTGGTTCGATCCTGTCCGGCACTCAAGGGTCTTTTCCTAAAAGGCTGCACGCTGGTACAACTTGAACTTTTTGTTCATGTTTTCAGGTTGACTTTCACTTGTGATTTGGTGCCATGTCTTAATTTTTTTTTTCCTTTTTTAGCTAGAAGATGAAGCACTGAAGCATATTGGGGCCAACTGTCCCGAGTTGGTCACGCTTAACTTGCAGACATGCTCGGTAAGCGGACTCGATACGTACGGTATATAGTTGGATCGTAATTAAATTTCGACAATATTATTTTTCTCGTGTATTAAAGTATACTTTTTGTCTTCGCCACGAGTAGCAGATCACAGACGACGGCCTCATTACTATTTGCCGAGGCTGCCATCGTCTTCAGTCGTTGTGTGTGTCGGGTTGCGCCAACATCACAGACGCCATCTTGCACGCGCTCGGCCAGAACTGCCCCCGCCTCAGGTAGCAATTTAATACATCTCAAAATCAAATCACGTCAAGACAATGACGGACTGTGAGTGACGATATTGCAACTCAATGGTCTTTTTTTAGAATATTAGAAGTGGCCCGCTGTTCTCAACTTACAGACGTGGGCTTCACAACGCTAGCAAGAGTGAGTCGATGCAAACTAATACAAAACTATTGATGTGCAAATATAAAAATTTGTAGCAAAAAACACTCCAATCTATTAAATATCTTTTACAGAATTGTCACGCTCTTGAAAAGATGGATTTAGAAGAATGTGTGCAGGTAAGGAGACAACACCGCTACGGACATTTTATGTACATATTTCATTTTCAGTCTGCAATAATGACTCCCCCCCTCCCCTTTTGAACTCAGATTACAGATGGAACAATCATACAGCTTTCCATCTACTGCCCTCGGCTGCAAGTTCTGGTAAGTGTTGCGCTTATCTTTTTCGCTGACTCACACACAGCAAGCGCATCACGGCCGCGCCGCAGTCACCGAGCCCTTCACCCCTCCCGCCGCCTTCTCAGAGTCTTTCTCACTGCGAGCTCATCACCGACGACGGCATCCGCCACCTGGGCAGCGGACCGTGCGCCCACGACCGACTGGAGGTGATCGAGCTGGATAACTGCCCGCTTATCACGGACGCCTCGCTGGAGCACTTGAAGAGCTGTCACAGTCTGGATCGTATCGAGCTCTACGACTGCCAGCAGATCACCCGCGCTGGAATCAAGAGGCTAAGAGTGAGTGTTATCTCCTGACAATATTGGGGTCTGAATTTTTATTAATTGGACATATATATATATATAACCTTGTTTTCTTTTTGCAGACCCACCTGCCTAACATCAAAGTGCACGCCTACTTTGCCCCCGTGACTCCTCCGCCCTCGGTGGGGGGCAGCCGCCAGAGGTTTTGCCGCTGCTGCGTCGTGCTATGATGCAAAAAGACATCGACGTCAGTCTTCCCTCTCCGCCCCGTGTTTCCTGGAGTCCCTCCCATACAAGCCCCCCACCACCACCATCTGGCCAGGCAGTACATTGATGCTCCATCCCCCTTTAGAAGCTGCAGAGAGACCAAACAGTGCAGGGTAACACACAGACACACTCCACACATTTCGTTTTGTTTCCCACTTCTGAGGGTTTCTCCCATTTTCCAAAAACACACGTTATTTTTATTGAACACTCTAAATTGTCCATCGGTGTAAATGTTTGCATTCCACTACAGTCAGCTAGGATCGTTCCAGAGGATAAACACTCTACAAAATGGACATAACCTCATTGACCTCAGAATACCTCCGATTTTGTTTTTCTGGTCACCATCCAATTGTATAATTACCATCAGAATGCACTTTGCTAATTGGACCACTCAATATGGCCCCAGGATGAGCTTTCAAAATATAACACACACATTCATACACACACAGTGTCTGCACCAGTTGGCTTTGCTTGAATGTATATGACAAAGGGGGGAAAAAAAAAAAAAGCAAAAAGCAATGCAATGAACATTTTTAAAAACAATCTTGCTATGGATGGGATGGAAAAAAAACAGCTTCTCATCACACATCCTGCACTGTTGGAAAAAGTCCCGAGTCAGCGTCTGGCCCACCCCCCCCACACCCTCTTAAAAAAAGCGACACAGCCGGTGAACAGCAGCCAAAAATGTATTGAAAAAAAAGAAGAAAAAAAAACAGCAAGCTGTCTGCTTTTTGCACCTATCAAAAAAAAACATCCAGACTGTTTACAAAGAAGAACATTTCAAAACGTATTCGGTTTGTACTAACAATGTGCCCCACAAACCCACTGAGGTCAACCCCCCCCCTCCATTTCTCTTGTCTCTATGTGCTACAAAAGAAAAGACAAACTATTTTTCTAAAATGAAAAGCAGCACACATTTGGGGACTGAAGAAGATGCCAAATGTTGCATGTGACACCTCTTTTTTCGTTGGTTATTATTTTTTTAACCCAAATGTACAGTACATAAAGTGAGGAGCGAGGGTTGATGGATGAAATAATGGAAAGACTGTAAAAAAGAGGATGACGGGTTTAAAGGAAAAAAAAAAGACTCTGGAAGATCAACGGGAAGAAAAAGCCAACCATCTTGTTTTGCTTTGATTTTCATTGACTTGGACGAAAGGGTAGGAGGGTCATGAAACCAATTGATTGGTCCAGACCTGTTTTGGGTCTGATGGACCCATGAAGTATTGAACCCCCCCCACACTACCTTGTTTTATTTTTTTGCCCCTTCCAACATGGAGCCGTCACTTCATTTTCTATTTCACTCCTTTCCTTTGCCTTGTTTCTTTCTTTTGACGTGGCTCCGATTGCACCTGCTTTGTGTTGCGTTCGATGTCTCCTCTGAGATTTTGTGTTTTTATAGTCGTCGTAAATGTCTAGACCAGGTGCAATTGTAATTAGGATTTTTTTTTTGTCTTCCTCTCCCCGATATTACTTCTTGAATGTCCCTGAATGAGACGGCTCGTCCGTTATGACGTGCCACTTTGAAAAAAAAAAAAAGCTTCTTTATTTCTATGTCGCCCTCCGCTTATTCGCAAATTCCCCTAAACGCGACTGAAACGTGGAATGTTAACGCAAATGTCCCCAAGGCAAAACGATCTTGAAGATTCTAATAATTTTTGTTGGATAATGCAAGATGGGATGAGCGCTGTGTAATCCCGCTTGAGCCATTTTGTTCCAGCGAGGGTTTTACAACGATGGATTAGGGATAATGTCAAAATGGAGCTTCTGGGAAAGGAAAGCGTGGACAGGAGGAACGCCTTAAAAAACGCGTGGACCAAAGTGTCAATGCAAACTCTGAAAAATTTGATAGCAGTCCCCCTTGTGTCAACGCCGCTTGTCTAAATGTCAACTCTGAAATGCACGACAGAGATTTCTGGCCCATGTGATGACGTTGAATTTACCGTCAAAGAGTCTGCTGACCGCAAACTCCTGTTTCGCTTTGCATTTCTAAACAAACACTGGAGTTAAATTGCAGGAGTTAAATCACACCTGGTTGCCCCCCCCCCAAAGAAAAAAAACAAGACGCCTTCTTCATTGACAAATGGGCGAAATTTAAAATTGACAATGACTGTAGTTCATTTAATTACTGTAAATCTTTTTTTCTTTTCAGTTTTTTTTGTACAATTAACCGATATAAATGAATATGTATGTATAAATAAATCTATACCTATATTATTAAGGCTGGTTTAGTTTTGTTACAAGGTGTGCTTGGCCTTTTTGACCACTAGATGGAAGCATTGAGCTTGTGTAACTAAGTAACATTAACTAATACTTTTTGGTTCTACATTTTACAACGTTGTAGTACCCAGTAGGTCATATATTATATATATGTTTCAATACGCGTTTATTTATTTTTAGGTTTTGTTATTGCGGGTGTAGTTTGCAGTGGTGCCCCGCCCCCCGTGGTTGCATCGTGACGTCCACCGTCGTGACTGCGATCTCCTTCACGTCTCCTGAGTCCTTTTGTGTCCCACTTTTGTTTTTATTCTTCCCCCTTGGAGTGACACACTGTTTTCCCTCTTCCAGCAGTGTTTCAACCTGTGCAAAGATGAAAGGCTGCAAGGAGAATTTAAAATGTGTTTTTCCCCTGCAGCAATTCCTCCCGGCTGTTTTGCGCCTTTAAGTTTTTTTTTTTTTTTTTGGAGCACACGAGAAGATCATTTCACACCTCACAAGGCCTTTTGAACTTTTTTTTTGACGGCACTTGTTTGACTTTGAATGTTTTTTTACCTGCTGCGCTTTTAAGGCTGGAACCAACGATTGATTTAGTCATGTAATATACATTCCAGGACAGTAGGGGGCGATGTCATTGTGTAAAACAATACGATTTATCTTTTCCAATCCAAAACCATCTTCCGGTAATTAGTGACTGTATGTTTGATGCGGATTAGCGGCGAGTAGCGGGGATCTTCTGTATTGACTTGAATAATGATTTTTCTATTTAATAGTAAAATTGAAAGGGACTCGTACAGCCCACCTTTTTTAACCTGATGGTAAATTTTTGTCATTTTTTATTTTCTAAGCTTACATTTTGTTACCCGGTTTTTTTTCATGTTGGAGTTTACAGACTTAACACGGCATTGCCATCCACACACGACAATTGTTTGGAATGATTGTTTTCAGTTCCAAAATGTTCTCTCGTAAGTGAAGAAATAATGAAGGCTGACAACAAATCTTCCCTCTCTGAAGACCAAAGAGGTGGTGCTGCTGTTTGTATCTTTTTATTGGCTCGATGCAGCATGTGTCCAGCGCCTTATTGCTTCAATCTTTCATCTGCTTCTTTCTAAAGGCGGAGGGATGAGAGTGATCAATAGGAGCACACCCCGGGAGTGTGCGGTTAAGCAGCATATTTAAACCCATAGCGGAACCCATCAGCCATTTGGCCTTGTGGCAGATGCTTGAAACATGTCAAGTGCTGATTTCTGGATCCACTGTAGGTTTATGTTGGCCCACATAGGCTTCTGTAGCTCCCCATACAACATCCTAGCCTGTTTACAAAGAAGTCCTTCAAATGGCATAATTATAATCATCACGAAAATGGAAGTTAATCCAAATTTTAAAAAAAAGGAAAATATCACACTGATATTGTACATTAAATAGCAAACAAAATGTAAAGAATTAAACTGTTTGCTTTTATGCTCATTTCATTGTGCTGATCCTTCTGTTGTGCCCATCATGGCCACTGGGGGCAGTACAACAGACCACTTTTCTTAGTAAGCTGGAATCAAGTCATTGCTGAGGATAAAGAATATATGTGAGTATTACAATATTGTCTGTCTGTGTTGCTCCACCTTTTTTTAAATCTCCATTGCTTAACGGCTCTTTTATTGTAATGTTGTCTGTAGTCATCTTATTTCTTTATATTTAATTATATATCTAATTTAACATAATAAAATATCTTTTAAAAGTCTGCAGGTGCCGCACCAAGAATATGCAAGGGTCTACTTTGTAATTTTACAGCCAAAATAATGTTGCTGTAATAATTACTGTGCGCATGTTAAAAAAAAAGAAAAGGAGGCCAATTGACGGCGAGTATTTAGTGGTGCGTGCGTGCGTGCGTGCGTGCGTGCGTGCGTGCGTGCGTGCGTGCTGTTTCGTGGCGCGGTTGTAAAAGACGCCGGCCAATCGCGCGACACACACGCATGAGTAGGCGTCGCGTGCACACGCACAGATTTTACGCGCGCCGTTAGCGCTGACCAAAAAGGCACACCTTTAACCACGGTGCAACACGAGACAATGTATTTATTTTAGATTTCTCAGCTCACCTTAAGTGACATTTTTGCAGTATTTTGGGGCGTGGGGAGGCTGCGCGCAATGCGGGACTCGACGTGTCATCCACGCTTGCTGTGATATTCCCGCGTGGGTCACTCTTTGCTCACCTCAACCTGGATTTAAGTGTGATTCTTTTTTATATTCAAGTGTGATTTTTTTTTTCTCCTCCAATCAAGTTGACCATGACAGAGATCAGTGAAATGGAAAACGACTCTCAGCTTAAACTGACCAGCCAGCCGCTGCCGTCCAAGGTAAACGAAAATGAACTCGGAATAGATTTGTAAAAATAGATTAGTAATTTGGATTTTGTAGTCATTGTTGGTTATTTTTTTACTTGGCAAAAAGAAACAGTAAGGTTTCCAAACTTATTTCAAGTGTCATAGGTACTCACTTTATTATAGCAATGAATGCTCTGGGCATAAGGATACGTGTGCGCGCGTGTGTGTGCGCGCGCGTGTGTATGTGCGTGTGTTTTACCTGCACTGTGTTCTTCCACCTGTTTCTCAATTATGTAAGAGGTCACCAATGACATCACAGATCAGGGTAGTACATTTATAAATGAGATGTGGCGTCATCACACACGTATTCACACACTGCAACCTGTGTGTGTGTGTGTGTGTGTGTGTGTGTGTGTGTGTTTGTGTGTAGATTTGTAAAACTGGTCGATGCTGATGTCTTTTTTGTCATTATCCCAGAAAATACATGTCAGCTCTTTTTGAGATTTTCTGTGCCTGTGTAAAACAGTCCAAAATAATAAATCAATGCCCCCCCACCCCACACACACCACAGGATAATCGACGATGATGATCTTTGAGATTCACCTCCTGACTTCATCAGAAAGGGGAGGGGGAGTCATTCATAGCACACCCCACTGCCCAAGACAATGACTCAGGATAATCAGTAAAAGAAATCTAAAAAATCAGGCCTTGATACGCCAGGTAGAAAAAAAAATGCTTAACTTAGACTCGATTGTTGGTATGTGTGTACTTGCTTAAAGATTCATGGTCATACGTATTGAACTGTTACAAGATGAAATATCGAGATGAAAATTCATTCTTAACACCTCCCCTCATACCACAGGATAATCCCTCAGGATAATCTTTTAGAGACATTCAATAATCGGGCTTTATCTGATTAGAATTGCGAGTGTGTGTATGTGAGGAAGGGGGCGGGGTTCTTTTTCAACAGGCCGTACACCCCAATAATCCGATAATTTTTCGATATGATTGATTTAAAAAAACTTGTTTTTAAAAATGATGATACTTAAGCAGTATGTTGAGGAGCATATGAGTCATGTGGTGGTTGTGATTAGTACAAGTGTCTTATTGGAGCCAAGTGACTCCCGTCCAGTTTTGTTGCTCACCATCTGCTGCTGTGTGCTGATATTCACCAACAAAGCACTCACACGACTCATTGGTCTGCATCACAAGCACTCATCGGCGGCTTCACGATTTCTTTAGGGATGGACCATGAAGTGATCCGCGTCCAAAAGATTTTTGCCTTTTGGCTCGTGTCTTACTGACACCAAACTACAGTATATGAATCCATTTAAATGCCACCCAAGAGACGAACAAAACTCAAAATCTATTCCTTCCATCTTTTGTTGTCATGGTGGACGTGTTCCATTTCCTCTTCTATCGTTATTACATTTCCGTTCACAGTGATGGAATTTGGAATGAGCATCACCAAAATATGAACATGAAAAGCTAAAGAAATGAAACAACAAAATGACATTGTAAATAATGCATACAAGTGCATCTCCGGAACAACCCAGGCTAAAACAAGCTCCTCCCCAACATCCAGAAGTACCGTATTTTCCGAACTATAAGGTGCACCTTCAATGAATGGCCCATTTTAAAACTTTGTCCTTATATAAGGCGCACCGGACTATAAGGCGCACGATTAATGCATCATGTCAGATTTTTAATCCAAATCAAATCATTCTCCATTTTATCTTTTTTATTTCAACTTCAGACGCAACAAAATACTTTCTAATCACAAAATAATTATCCATAGTCTTTTTGATTCATGATTCATAGTCTTCAGCGGGCCACTTATGATTGATTTCATGACACAATGCTCCGGGCCAGTTTAAATTTAGGAATTTGGTCCATATATAAGGCGCACCGGACTATAAGGCGCACTTTTGAGTAAATTTTAGGTTTTTAGGTGCGCCTTATTGTCCGGAAAATACGGTATCTTGACACGCTTTCATCCAAACATTGTACGTATGCTGAGTTTAATTGGCCAAAAATGACAGGGAATATCACTGCCATCGCAATAGTTCGCTAAAATCCACCCGCGGCGTAGTTGACACCTTTTTTGTAGATGACTATCAGATGTCAAGAGGAGGCGGAGGATTAACCAGACTGGCTTTTCTTTTTTCTCTCCTGCCGCGAGTGCGTTGCCAAGGCTGGCAGACACGAGCGAGCGATCGCTCATTGCTGTTATTTTAGTTCATTGTTGGAATACAATGGGAGCGACTCACGTTGCCGTTTATAGTCCTGTGCTCGTCTTCGACGGGCTGCGTGCTTGCTTGATCTTGTAAATGGATCGCTTCCTCATTGGATGGGGGACAAATAGGTCACTGCTTGGAATATCCTTAAAGATAAATAAATCAAAAAGAGGATTCTGACGCCTGCACTTTCCTATTAGCCTGAGTTGATCATTTTCTGATCCATACCCTGGGCAAAAACATATTCAACACTTTTAACAATCTAAATATGTTAAGACAAGACCTGGCAGACAAAAAAAAATTTGATTCCGGATGGCGGCAGTTTGTTATCATGGAAATGAACACAAATATGGCAAAGCTATTTGAGATCAGGCGGCCTAGTTAGAGCGTGAAAGATTGTATCCCAAAATTACACCGCGCTCTTCTTCCTTGAGCTCTTTTGAAGTCTTTTTTTTTCCGGGGGATACCATCATCATTTACATTTGTTAACTTTTTACTCAAAGTAGAAGAAACGTGAAAATGAATGACACTAATTGGCCAAACTCGATTTGAATAATTGGTTGTGGGCGGAGCTTGTTTGATGACTCGTCGGGTGCCATGCTTTCTATATCATATTTCTGTCAGAGAGCAGCACAATGGAGCATTAACGTTGAATTATATCTGCTGTGAGACGCATCGATTTACTGAGTGTGTATGAGTATAATCGCCTTTTACAGGTCTGCGGGGTTGTACGGATGACGTGCGTATTGATTGACAGCACTGTGCGCTCTTGCGTAGCGGTACTCAATTCCCAACGTTTCATCTGACAGGTCACATACAAATGTTCATGTGAGGGGAGGAAAACGTCCAGTGATGGAGCTAATGGTGAAACGGAAACCCGAATGGAAGACTCTCCCTAGCTCGCTGTGGATTCGATTAATTGTAATTGAGATGCTCGCTTCAGTTCTGCAGTCATTTGTCGTAATTGACGGACATAAACATGAGGCTTTAAAAAGCATGGCTCCCTTACATGAGCTACTTGATTATATTTCCAATTTAATAAAAAACAGCATAAAAAAAATTTCATTAGTCGGAATAAGCCTAATTATGTTACATCATAGCATGTTTTTTTGTTTTGTTTACAGCATGCGATTACGCTTGTGTCTTCTTCCCTCATATTGCCAAAAAGCGCAAAGCTCGCGATCCGCTTATCTTGCCAAATCGATACGACCTGTTGAGGCCTCTCGTGTGAGTTTACGGAATCCATCATCGGAAGACCCCGCGAAGCAATCGAAGCTGTTTTTTTTTTTTGTCAATACGTGTGACACGCGAGGCAATTTGATGCCGTTTTGCACCGCCTCCCATCAGATTACTAACCTGGGACAGGCTGTTGATAGATGATAAAAGCCCGTTTGACACAATAGCCCCAGCGCCTCTGAGATAAGGCGTAAATGTGTGCCCACTGGCACACCCCTTCATGGGTGAGGATGTTCACTGAGCGGCTTATCTGGTTCTGTTTGCAATAAGACTGGCTTTGAACAGGGTCTTATGTGGACGTGACACCTCCAGGAGGTGGAAATGGAGGAAAAATGTGCATCATTCTTCAGGGAGGACTTTAGACGTGTGTCAACGGGTTTGTTTTCTTTCATGACAAATTGCATCGATAATGGAAGTCCCACAACTGTGTGATGGTTCTTATCCAACATCAGTGTCCCAATACTTTTGTCCACAGTTTGTAGGTGTTGTGGGTTTTTTTTTGAGATGTTATTTTATTTGAAACTCATTGTGTTTTTTTTACCACGGGGTGCTTGTATCACAGCGGAATGAAATCATAAAAATTGTTCCCAATCCCTCCCCGAAGGCTCGTCCAATTTTTCTTGCAAAATGTGCAACATTATTGTTTTTTTTTTTTTCTCATCATTTCTCTGTGTGCTTGTTTAGTTGCAGAAACTGAAGCGCTCGCTGTCGTTCATGCGCAGTAAGAGCGTCGAGAACTTTTTCCAACGCTCCTACAGCGACGCCCGCCTCCCCCCGGAGTTCATTACGGAGCCCGATCCGCCTTCGTCGCCCTCGCCGCCCCCGCTGGAACTGATGCCGACGGGCTCGCCCGTTGTGGGCTCGTCGCGGGCCTCGCCGTCGCTCTCGCCGTCGGTCAGCCCCAGCCCATCCATTGCTTCCCGCTCGCCCTCGCTCAGACTGTCGCCGTCGTTGACCCCTAAGCCCCCTCAGATCATGCACTGCTTCCACAATCACATCTTTCGCAAGCCTACCAGCTGCCAGCTCTGCAAGAACATGATCCTCGGTGAGACCATGATTACTTACCGACCGCATTCTTACTGACCTATATTTCTGCAAGGTCGAACATTTCCATTATCAAATAAACGAGGGAGTTTCAGAAATAATTCCCTCATTGTGGTCATCGTTTTGACTTGACTGTGACGCAATACTTCTATTTTGTGTTTTCTGCTGGTCCTTTTTGTATTTGTCGTCACATTGATGAATTCCCAACCACAAATTGTTCTTCCTTTCCTGCATTCTAATTTTTTTCCCCCTCAGCATGGCCGCTATCTTCTTTATTATTATGTGATGGATCATTCGGCTCCCCTGCAGTCTTCTGCATTCACCTCCTTCCCGAGCAGTTTTAATCAACACGTCAGAGAAGCCAAAGAGGCGCTCATGTATAATTACGACACGACGGGCAAAGCATAGGGAATAAAAAGTGGTTGTAAATTATTAAAAAAACGTCAAGATTGCCGTGCTTTTAACCGTGAACCATGACGTATCATTTATTTATTTATTTCTATTCTGTCTTCTCACATAGGAAACTCCAAACAAGCTTTGCGGTGTAAAACGTGCAAGCTGGCGGCTCACCTGTGGTGCACTTCGGAACTCTCGCAGCAGCCATGTCACGGGAAGGTACGACAGAACGAAAAAAATATATATACTCAAATGAAACCAGCATGTTGGTCCATTCTCATACAAAAAAGACTTGACGACATTTCACATCAACGGTACTCAAGTGGATAAAAATATCCGGAGTAGTCCAAGAAGAACGAGGTGGCTACAAAAATTCAAATGACTTGGCAGGAACAAAAGCAAGAAGCTGATTACATCACGAATGCGTTCTCCCCGCATAATGTGACAGAGTAGCTCATTTGCAAGCCAAGACGGCGACACTTATTTGCTTAATTCGGTGTGAAATGACAGCCTGGTCAGAAAGCCCCGTGTTGAAAATGGCCGCTAGAGCCGAGTGAGATGTTCCTTGACGCCAGTGTGTTTTCCATTCGATAGAATCTCTCGGTTGAAGTCCCTCGTAATGGCAGCGTGGGGGGCCTTGGAGATAGAATTAATGGAAGCTGAACAAAAATCATTATGCTCTGTGTTGTCCTCTTAGTCGGGAGCCTTCAAGCGAAACTTCAGCTCGCCGATGCTCGTCACTGAACAACTGGCCGTCGTCAAGGAAGTCCAGCCCAGTCAAGGTGTGTGTGAGTATTGTTTGGAAATGTGAAGATTTTCAGACATACAGTAATCCCTCGTAAACCACCCGCGATAAGTGAAATCCGCGAAGTAAGGTCACCAACGTACGAGTTAGCGGAAAGATGCTAATTCGCGATCGTGCTAACACGCGAAAACGGACTTCTAAAGGAATATAAACGAACATTTGGAGCAATACTACATTGTCCTAAAGGTTAAACACGTTTCCTCAATTTCGAAGTTTTATTTTGACTTTTAAATGTTTTTTTTAATTTGAAAAAAAACCCCGCGATGTAGTGAAGCCGCGATAAACGAAACGCGAAGTAGCGAGGGATCACTGTACATGCTAAATAATCCAATTACTTTTGGAATCTACCCGACCTATTCAAAATCAACAAAAGCCGACTACAAATACCACACATTAGTACACAACGACATTAAGCGTAGCTGACTTGTCCTCAAACAGGCCACCGTACTGTACGATAGGTCAACACATGGGTACATATGTCGCTCCGAATCAGGCTTTAGCACCTCGTGCTGTCATTTCCTTTCCATCTCTGCGATTAAGGGCCAAAAATAACCTACATCATAAGAAGTCATGGAAACAACCCCAAAAAATATTTAAAGCCCAGACAAAAAGCAAAAGCAGCGTCACCTTAACTTTTCTCTAAAGTGGGTCACCCCAGCCAAATTTAGACTCTCCCCACCCCATTATTCCGCCACGTCTATATACAGGCACAATAACCCCATCATGTTGTGTGTGTGTGTTTTCAGAAGCGGGGCGGGCACGGATGGACCCGGTGTACGCCGCCTTGCGCTACGGGACGTCTCTAGCGCAGATGAGCCGCTCCAGTTTCGGCAGCATGTCAGAATCGCCTACGCGCAGTTTGGTATGAGCGAGGATGCGCAAACTGAGCTCTTCAATTTTGCGTTGAGCCATCAAAGGTTTCAATTAACATCGAGTGTATGCTGTTGTTGATCAAAGGGTGAGGCGGGTGAGGAGAGGCAGGAGAGACAGTGCAGCATGGAAGAAGACATCCCCCAGGAGACAGGCGGTAATGGCAGTGTTTATCTGTCGTGTACGTGCAAAGATCAACACATATTAGCGTGTATTTACCTTAGACAAGTGGTGTCCAAACTACGGCCTGTGGGCCAAATGCGGCCCAGGGTCCATTTTTTTTTTCAAAAGTCAAAAGTCAAAGTCAAAGTCAGCTTTATTGTCAATTTCTCCACATGCCAAAGACACACAAAGAAACCAAAATTTCGTTCCCCCCTATCCCACGGTGACAAGACATGGCTCACAACAGACAAACAAGTATAACAAAAGCGTGCTGAATAAATAATGAATAAATAACACAACAATAAATAAATAAATAAATAAATAAATAAATAAATAAATAAATAAATAAATTTTTATTGGCCCACAAGAAATTTTTTAAATACAATATTGCAGTGATTTTCATTTTCCCCTCAATTTAATCAGTCATTAATTTTTAATGATCACAAGCAATAAATTAATCTGCAATAAAATAAATATCAGATTTGTTTTGATCTTGGAAGGTTAAGCTTGTGTTATTTTGTAGGCAAATGAATTATTATGTAAATTAATAAATGCGATGTAAACATGGGGACTCATTTAGAAGCGGAGATTTTTTTTATTCCCCAAATTACAGCCATTGCGAATTAAAAAATTGCATTCGACTCTAGTGCGAAGTTTAATTCAATTGTTCACATGCATTTACACACTCGAGTGTTTTCTGTTCCAGACTCTGTCGCTACTGACATTGAGATGGAGAAGGATGACGACGAGACTGCGAGTCAAACTGAGATGCCTGTTGAGGTGCGTGGATGAATTTTTCCCCATTCATTTCAATTAATTTTTCATATTATGACTCCCCCCTTCCCCTTTCCAGGCGCCCGCCAAACGTATCGAGGTGCACTCCATGCACACTTATGTGGCGCTCTACAGCTTTCTGCCTCAGGAGCACAACGACCTGGAACTCCAGTGAGTCAACCGGCATGCTATTGTTTTTGATCATAAATGTCCCTCCTACTTCATCACAGCGTCCTCAGAAGACACGTTTGGGGACTCCTAATTATGCACTCCCAGCTCGTCACTGCGCCCACGTAGCCCGATGGAAGGAGAAGAAAGATATTGAGGTGTAGGAGGCGTGTTTAAATTATTCGGCTGGACGAAATTGGGTTTTGAATTTGGTCCAATTCTTAAAGCAGCAATAAAGAGAAGTGATAAGGGAGGAAAAGGGGAGGATGGAGTTTAAAATGAGACATGCGTAGAATTGATTATTGGTATTGATTCTGTCTTTCAGAATTAATGGAGCTAACTTGACACTAATATTGTCGCTTTTGGGAGTCGAGAGCTGTAACCTGTGATTATTTTTGACAAATTGTGTGTTAGTGAGTCTTTTAAGTCGTCCGCATGTGCTGCTAGCGTTCTTTAAAGGGTTATAACTTCAAATAATTGGAGCTAATTCATTAGCCTGGTTTGTTTAGCATTAAGCTAGCGGACTGAGTCGCGCGGTTTAGCTCGTATATTGAAAAACCTTGCAAGCTGAGGTGCCACTGTAGAATGTGGCGGCTTTTCATTGGCATGCAGAACAGGTCAGATGCAGCCCTCTGTGTTTTCCACTTTGAAGCTCCACTCGGGCGAGCTGCAAAGACGCCTTTCGTACAGCGCCGCAAAATAAGCTAGCAGCTGTTAACACCGAGAGACAAATTACACCATTTTTTTTTTTGTAATTTAAAACATTTCCCTACAGTCTTAATCAAGTTAAAGATTGCAGGAGGGTTAAAACCTTCTAAAAAATGATTTTTACAATCTCTGCATTGCGACCACCGTATTTAACACGGATTGTCCTTTAAAGTTTCCCCACGTATTCCCGTATCAGTTTTCTACGATTTAGTTCTTCTTATAAGTAATTCAACCTCCTTTGTCGAAGTCAAGAACTTTTTTTTTTGGGGTGCTTGACTTTTTTGTCCTGCTTTTTATGTGCTTATCAAAAATCCGTCTTTCTTCTCTCCCCTCATCCTCACTTTCCTCCTTCTATTATCCTCCTTTCGCCTTATCGTCTCCAGCCCCGGTGATCGGGTGCAAGTCACAGACGACTCCAACGAGGAGTGGTGGAAGGTGGGTGATGCGACGAAATTAGAATTTTGGCGCGTGTGTGCTGCGGATATGATAATAAAGGTGTTAAAATGTAGTGCACCTGCTTAGATGCAAATTGAGTCATTTGCTCAGAAGATTAGTCTAAAAATAGTCGAAGAAAAATGTGTGTAGACGCAAGCAGCCTATCAAGGCCTTCATCAATTCCCGCATTTTTAATCAGCCGTGATTGTTGTGAACACATGATGCACACTAAACTCCGCCCCTCACAAGCTGTGAAGTATGCGATGAAAAATAATGTGTGAAATATGGCCGCACAGAACGTTTCAGCTGTTTATGCAAATATATTGAAAACAATTTTAGCTTGTCGGGAGTGATTAGTGCCACGGGTTTCACACAGACACACACACACGTGCTCAAATCTAATTTTTTTTATTAAGAAATGTAAATACAAATAATCCGTCAATTGAATGAGTCAAGGCTTAACGGAATTTCTGTTGTTTGGGCTCCTCCAGGGCAAGAGCGGAGACAAGGTCGGCTTTTTCCCGGCCAACTTTGTGCAGCGAGTGCGTCCCGGCGAGAGAGTGTGGCGCGTCATTCAGGGAACATCCGCCGGCAGTCGGGAAAGAGGACACATGGTAGTCAAGGAGGCGCAGGTACCCAAAACCTATTTTATGCTCGTGTGGTCGTAACCACGGCAACCGAGTGACGACGTTCTGAACCTCTGTGCCCGCACGCTCAAAAATTCCGTTAATGCATTGTCGCAATTTTCGGAACCATCTCAGTTGTTAGCAAACAAGGCGGATAGTTTCAGCAAAGCTGTTTGACGTATGAGGTGTACCTAATAAATTGCCTTTTGTCAGATCTGCGTGGGCAAACGTGAGGATGGCGAAACCTTGGTGAAGCTGAGCAGCGGCAAGAAGCGAGGCCTGGTCCCCGCTTACTCCATCGAGGAGATCTGAGCTTCAACCGGTATCGTCAACACCTTCTTTCGGCTTTTTCTTCTTCTTCTTCTTTCTGCACTGATGACGTGGACCATAAAAAAAAAAAAATGCTTTGCCAAGTCTCCTCACTGTAAGGCTCAAAGGATAACAAAATGGACTCCTGTTTGTTTACACTGGGGTGACGCGCTTCTTTCTTCCTACCCGCTTTGTTCCATCATGAAAGAAAATGTCAAAGCTGGACAGGGCAGATACGAAAGATTTTTTTTTTTTTTAAATCACAGTTCTACATTGGACCAACACAGACCGAAACATTTCCTTGTGCGTGCTATGCTCTGCTCAGTTAGGTCACAACACTTAATTAATGTGACATCTAATGAACGCCCCCACCACAAAAAAAAAAAATCCCATTAAAAAGTGGAGGTATAGATAGACTTGTGTGAAAGTTGTTCAAGCAACAAAAGCCATTTTAGTCTCATTTCCATGCAAAGGATGTAGAGCACGTAGACGTTTGTATGAGCTGAAGAAAATGAGTGTGTGCGCTGAGGCGTACGCTCAGACACTGTCTGCACGGACCCTCTGAGTCATCACCGATCCAAAGTCACCTACTGCTCGGCTTCCCATCGTCTGGCTTTCATGCGGGAACATTCGCCGGTCCCCTGTAAAGGACACCTCGCTTCCGTCCCTGCGTGGAATCAAAGCCGGAAGCCTTTCATCCTAGGTGGAGCTTAGCTAGCTTCTTCCCACTTTGACATGATAAGTATTGTATTCCATTGAACAGTCAAGACACGAACGTAACTGGATTCGGTCCGCTTGTGAACATCAATGTTTTGTCATTTGAAAATTTTGCCCCTTCCAATAAATGGCTGGAGATGCATTGCGGACGATGGCTCTTCTTATAAAAAAATACCCGTGCTATTCGTTAGCCTGTCTATGGTATTTTGCACTGTTTGTTAGCATTAAGCTAACTGGATTTTGTTAAAGTGAAGATAATACAAGTACATTTCTTTGTGTTATGTTTGACTCCAGGTCCCGGAAGGAAGAAAAAAACAATCGTCAATTAATATTGTTTTTGTGTTTGAAATGCCATTTCAGTGGTTATCGTGACACTTTTCTTTTTTGACGCCATTGGTGCCCTTTGGAAAAGACGTCACTAAGAAAATATCCTGCTCTGTGGTTCGCATCACCACCTTTCATAACATCCTTCATGTGGAACATTGCTGGACGGATTTCGCAGAAAAGGCATCATAAATGTGAGTGAGTGCCACACTATTTTTATTGTCATGCCATGAAAGTGTTTTCATCCTAAAAGTTAACATTGCGTTTTGGGACTAGGTGATAAAACTCCCTCAAATGATTTGGTGTTGTAAGGCTTTCTTGTCTCACATAATTGCACTTTTGTGCATTTTCTGTCAATCATTCCTGGCAGCACTTTAGCACTTCAGTACGTGCTAAGTGCATCAATAGTTTTTTTCTTTTGCTCACCAGTGCAAAAAAAGGAAATGACGCAAACTAATTTTTTCGAGACTTTAATTTGCGACGTTAATTCATATCATGCAAAAAAAAAACAAGGTGGCAATTTTGTCCTTATTTCCTCTAAAGAAAAACATTTAATTCAACATACACAATGTTCTTTTGGGGCGGCAAGAATAATTGCTAACATGACTGAATGCATCTTGGCGAGGAAATTTAAATACAAAAATAGATCTGGAAAAAAAAGAATTGCGGTTCATGTAATCACAGGTTCCACAAACACACGCACACTCTTCATAGGGAGATGTCGGTGATAGCAGTTGACAGAGGCGTAAAGGAAAAACCTTCCATTACGCTTTCAAGCTCACCCACACACGTGCAATCTTTTGTCTTTGCCATCAAGACATCAAGTAGTAAACAATAGCCACTTTTCTTCATGTCCCTCCCATGCAAAACTAAATTTTAAATATACCGTATTGACCCGAATATAAGACAACCCCGATTATAAGACAACCCCCTCTTTTTCAAGACTCAAGTTTGAAAAAAGCCCCCGAATGTAAGATGACCCCCCCATTTTTCAGTTTTATTTCAATGAAAAAAAAAACCTCATCTTATATTCGAGCCAATACGGTAAATCCTCTATTCGTAAAATGAAACTGAAAATTTTCAAGCTCTTTTCTATTCATGACCACTTTTTTTCTAAATGTACTCTGAATTATAGCCACGTTTAGAGGACAATGATTCCGATCTCATTATTTCTGATTAGCATTAGCCTGCTAGCCCCCTGTATACAGAGAAGAAAATGAATGAAGTCTACTTCCCTTTGGCACTAATTACAGGTAAAATAACACCTAATGAGTCTGTGAGTCAGCGGATGCCCTACGTTTGTTCACAATGTTCTCCCTCTAATTAATCTCAACTTTGACCCTGCAGCGCTCACGTTGTACACGTACACACAAACACACAGCTTGTGTCATCCTTTCAACTTCACATTGGTACACAGTTGGAAGAGAAGACTTTATAAGTGGTTCTTTTAGACAAGACGCACGACTTCATTTTAGCCTAAATGAGATAGAAAGACCTTAGTGGTTTTGAGTCAGTAATTTGGTTTACTTCGTTTGTGGGTCTGCGGGATTAGCACACACACACACACACACACGCACTGTCTCTCTCCGACATCTTTCTGATGGGCTGTAACGAGAAACAACTGAATTAGCGTGTGCGCTACTGACTTGTTTGTCTGCTTGTCAGTCCGCGTGACGTCAGGTTGTGTTTACGGGACTCGTTTAGAGTTATTTGTAGATGAATGCCTTCAAATGATGACTTGTTTTGTCGGCAGGATGACGTTACAAACCTCAAGGCTAATCTGTGTCATGGCCGTATTTTTCCATTGTATTCCGAGAGGAGAGTTTGTAAAGAATTGAGCTTCATATTGTAGGTGCCTTTACATGCCACAAACTGGCGGCGAAGAGCTAGTTTTGTCTAAATGAAGCTCCTCAACTCACTTATCTTATGATGCTAAACAGTCACTAGCTTCCACTATTGTAATTAAAATATATATCCATCCATCCATTATCTGTACGGCTTGTCCCCACGGGGGTTGCGGGTAAAAATATATAAATAAATAAAATAAAAATTCAGATGTGTTTTTATCAGCTCTATCCAGATGTAAAACATAGAAGCGGAGCGCCACAGGGAAATGTTTGCCTATTCCGTGCTCAGAGGATTCCTCGAGGCTGCTTGGCACTGTTGATAAATGATTATAATTGGCAAACTGGCGCCAGCATGAGGATGGAGATTTTTTTTTAATTATAACACGATGCTCTTGCTTGATTTGATCAATGAGGTGATTGAATTGGGGTCACATTACCGCATAGGTGAATCACAGGCATTTTTCTTGAACCCTGAGATTTCCAAGGGCACTCAAACGTCTCATAAAAACTATTTTCCTTTATGATATTTCTGACCAAACCGAGAAAACAGGTGAACCGTGATGGTCAAAGATAAATATTGATGAAGGTTACATCCACCCTGACGCCTCTTCTAAAGTCACGGAGGAATGCACTCAAATGAATACACCTAATTTATGGAGTCTTTTCGCAGGCAGACAAAGAAAGCACCGGGGTGACCATTTTGACCCAAGCGTGGAGAAGCTGTGAATTTTGAAGAGACGCCAGCGACGGTGACTTTTGATGTATGGCCGGCGTGGCGGTGTTTAACGATGTCGGCCGGATGACAAAGAACCCAAATTCTGATGGAAAGACATGATGGAAGATGATGGCTTGACAGGATGATGGATGGTGGGGATTTTTTTTTTTTTTTTTTAAGATGCTGCATCATAACAAAGAGCAAAGACCCCTGAAATTTTGCTTCTAAATTCTTTTACTTTCGAACCTAACTAAGATGGATGGAACTTTTCTGCTCGTCATTCTCAGCGGGCCACAAACTCGAAATCCACTCTGGATGATTGCGCTACATCTGCCCGTTATCATCATCAACTCACCACTGTCCCTCACAAAGCATCGATTTCGCTCCAGTCAACGACCCTCTGTTGAAAAGCTAGACTTTTGTTGCCATGGCAACTGCTTCTACCCTAAACGCCACACGGATTGTCGTAAGTAAGCTGTGTGGCGGAACAAAAAAAAAATAATATCCAGACCCCACACACACACACCAGAGATCAGGCCGAGGGTCACAAAGGTTGGGATGAAACCAGCCAAACGTTGCTTTCATGGACGCGCTAGTCGGAAAGCGATTGAAGTAGGTTAAGCATAAAAGCGTCACTGCTCAAATTAGACTGTCCTCCAGAATAGATGACCCAAAAGCGCCCACCCTCCCCTCCTTTCACTGAATGCATTCCACAATGAATTTGTTGAGTTATGCTCTCAATTATATATTTTATATTGTATTTATTATTCCTTGGCATGTCAGAAATTTTTGATTGATCGTCTGTGTGATATCTGACCCTCAAATGTCAGGTGATGTATTCTGATAAACGAGGCTCGATCACTTCATCTTTAAAATGACATTTTACAAATTTACTCTAACAGTTAA
Organism: Syngnathus scovelli; assembly: GCF_024217435.2. NCBI lineage: Eukaryota > Metazoa > Chordata > Actinopteri > Syngnathiformes > Syngnathidae > Syngnathus > Syngnathus scovelli. The sequence goes on from NC_090862.1 coordinate 4,878,855, forward strand.
TTCCAACAAATGCCTTTTTTAATTTGAGATTTTAGTTGAGGTACTAAGACATCTGCTTAAGACCATGAAATCTTCTCGTTTTTACATCTCAGATGCTATAAAGCTTAAACGTTAGACAAATTGAACCTTATTTTCCTCCAATTTCTTCCTAAACGTCTTTCAAGAGTTGCCAGTAGCTCAGAATGACAGCTTTGAATTTACTTTGTCATAAGTGGCAGCCACCCCCAGAGTGCTAGAGAAGCTTTGTGACTCAGTACTTAGTCATATGTGTCGCTTTGTTATTCATTTTTAATAAGCATCGGTGTGTTCGTCTCAAAGCAAAGGAGCGGTGCTTTCAAGCAAAAAATTAAACTCATTTATTGGGTCAACACCTTTTTCTTACATTACAAACAAGATGTTCCATTCCTTAATGACAGTCATATTTAAGCACAAATTCAAATACTAATGTAAAGCACTTACATTAAAGAAAAAAAAAAAAAAGACCCAATTTCCACCAAAGAAATCAAGTTAGCTTTGACTTAACCCAGCAGCGGCGCCACCTCGTTGTGGGTAGGTGGCGGCCTCTTGATGCTGAACAGGTCACGCAGGTTGACCTCCGGGTCGACGTAGTGCGGGATCTTGCGTTCGTTGAAGAGACCCGCCAGGTTCACCTCCACTTTAGCCCGGCGTGAAATGCGCATGCGAAGAGCAAACAACCGGTTGAGGTTGTCCTCCATCAGGGGGAGGCGATGACCATCCACCCGCTTCTGCCACCACTTTCTGGGACGGTCACGATTCTGTTCAAAGACAATTTTTTAAGGCACTTTTTTTTTTAAATACATTTACTAATTTTAGTAACTTTTTTACCTTGGGTATGGCGACACCAGGGTCATGTCGATGCAAATGCCTGATCATGCTCTCCTATGGAATGCATGCATGTCCAAGTTTAGTGTTCAGAAATTGCTAATGGCTGCCGTCATGCTACATACCCGCATGGCAAAGGTGCGCGGGCAGTCTGGGAAGGAGCACTTGTACTTTAAGAGCTTCAGGTGCACCTTGCGGATGTGGTGCTGCAGGTTGAAGGTGGTGGTGAAGAAGGCGTTGCAGTTGTCGCGGGGGCACACCAACACCGGCTTGTGCGTGGCGTGGACCCGCTTGTGACGGCGCAGTGAGTTGGTCTGCTTGAACTCCTTTTTGCAGACTTGGCATATACAGGTTGCTAAAAAAAAAACATTTAAATTGATTTTTAATTATTATTTGGTTTATTTTACTTTATACTTACACGGGTGTTTGACCATGTGCTTCTGAAGCATGCTCCAAGTGGTGGTGACCACCTTGCAGTTTACATCTGGACAGCGGTAACCTGTAAAGAACGAATATCACAATAGCTCTGCACTCATTAGGTTTCATTTAAAGGTCGACAACCTGCATGCTTCTTCTCATGGGCATTTCGGGCCATGCGGGAGTCAAACAGGGCACCGCATTCCGTCTTTGAACACCTGTGGGAGACATGAGAAAGTCTGGGTTTTAACTTTTTTCCACTGTTTGTTCAATTTGTTTGCTGTGAGTGTTTTCCACTTGGTGGACTGACAGTTCAATGCCAATATGAACTTACTTGAACTTGGCAGTCAGGCCGTGTTCTTGCAGGTGCACCTTGAAGCGAAATCTCTTTTTGAAAGTCAGGGAGCAGCCAGCCTGAGGGCACTGGAAGCAAAGAGTTTACCCGCAGGAGTGGCTGGATATGTATTTCTCAGAACTGTGGATAGAGTTTGGCCTTCTGGCTCCCTCTAGAGGAGATTACCTTGAAGTACTTTTCTTTATCACCATGGGTGTAGCACATGTGCCTCTTTAGATGGTCTGCCTGGAAGAAACTTTTATTGCAGGTGTCTAACTCGCATCTGTGAAGCAGAAACCAAAGAATGTAAGCTTATGTGCATAAACATGCATTTTATTTGGATTTTCTGACAATTATATTTTCTTGTAAAAGTCTATAAAATATTTTTTTTGTTATATTTGACCCTTGAAATTAACCCATGCCTTCTGTGATAAATTAGCCGTATCACTACAAGTCCCAGAATGCACCTCGTGCTATGACGTCATCTCTCCCCGCCTCAACTTTAGCAATGCTAGTTTATTAGCACTAACGAGACGGTAGTTTATAGCATTTTAAGACGCAACTTAACATATGAGCACTTGGCGTTTAACCACCTTGTGAGTTGTTACACTTATATGTTTCACTTAAATGAAATTTATTAACTAAAAGTGTGACTTACTTGAATTGCCTCACACCATCATGTTGGTTTAAGTGGCGACTGAGATGTGACTTCCGGGAGAATCGACCATTGCAGCCGCTCACAGTGCACTGCCAAAGACGCTGAGTATAAAATAGTAGTTTTTTTTTTTTTAAGTTGGCTTATCACACGGTTTTTCAAAACGTTTACTTACAGCTTCGGTGTGACTTGCTTCGTGCTGCCGTAGCCTGCTTTGCTTGGAGAAAGTGACGCCACACGCTTCGTGGAGACACTTGAACTGTTGGTTCACTTGTGGACAACCAGTAGAAGGTTTAACCGCACACTCGCCGCTCATTTTCTTTTTTAAATTCTAATCTTTTTTGCAGTTTTTTGCAAAATGAAACCAGCATCATCGTTTCCAGTCTTTCTTATAGCCATCTAATTGGGTAAGTGGCAGCAGCAGGCGACATTTTGCTCATTTAAATAAAGCTGAACCCAGTGAAGCTAATTGCATTAAACAATCTTTGTAAATATTACTTTTTTATTTTTTACGTGTTTTGTTTTTTCTTTTTTAATCTGCTACATTTATTTAGAATAAAAAAATAGATTAATAGATCAGTCAAGATTATTTGGTTTTATTTACTTAAAAGACGTTGGTTTTATTGACTTAAAAGACGTTTTTATATAAATATATATATATATTATCGTACAGCGTAGACAATCTTTTGCTGCTGTAACACTTTAATACTTCATCCCTCCTGGGGCATCTACTAGATAATTTTGCGAACTTATTTTTCATAATTCTAGGTGTGATGTCACTGTTTACACAGCAGAGGGCGCTGTAGCTTTGCCGTTACTATAAATGAACTACAGTACTGTAACTGCACCGATTTCTGCCTGTTAAATCACTGAAGGGCGAGTAAAAAAGTATTTGAGCAAAATCTGTAGTTGATTTAAAAAAAAAAATAATGCACTTATTTCGACTCCACAGTGAGAATTTTAGAGATGTAAATGTTTACCATACTGAATGTCGCTTGTGCTTATACTCTTGTCCTGAAAGGAGGTCGATGAAATATTCACAATATGCCTCCATTAGCAGGAAGTCTTCTGGACAATTTTCTGTAAATGCTTTGCAAGGTTTTCGAGGGTTTACTTAATGCGACATGCAGCTGTGATGGATTCGTGTGTGTGTCCTCGGGCCATATGATGTCAGTATCAGTGTGTGAAGCAGAATAAATACTAATGTACGGTCATAAATGACAATATTGTATCCAAACATTTCCATTTATGAGTGTGGTCACGGACCGATTTAAAGTCGTATCTCGAGGCCAAAGTGGGCGTATCCCGCGGCTTCCCCACGTGCCCCGGCACGTCGCAGCCCCCTCTTCCGCATACCGCAGGCACGCGTACGTACGCACGCGCACGCTGCGGAGCGATGCTTCCGCGGTGCTGCGCGTTCTCCTCTTGCTCGGCGCATCTTCCTCACTGATCGTCACCCATCATCCATCGATCCCCGCCGCCATAAAGATAAAAAAAAAAACGAAAAAAAAAAACGATGCTCCTGTGTCATCTTTTGATGTAAATGTCCGCGTACGAGGAGCAGGAGGGGAGATGATGACACCAGGCGCACCATAGCACCTTGGTCTTTTCCCATCTTTAATTTATTTTATTCCTATTTTTTTAACGTTTTTTCCCCTCTTGTGTCCGCTTCGGTGACGTTTTTGGGGGCCTGCATGCGGTGACCGGCGGGAATGTGTGACGACCATGCTGGCGGTGCGGTGCTTCTTGCTCTTTGCTGCAGTGGGCGAGCGGCTGGCGGTGCCAGGTAAGAGGAGACACGATGATTGGCAGATGGATATTTGCACACTTGTCCGGTGCCACCCACCTTTCGTTTTTGCACCCACATGATGGTTTTAGTTATGTGGCGTGCACGACGTGGCCCTAGATATGACGGGTTTTGCTGCATAGACACATTTCTACCGCAGCCCCCTCGAGTGCAAGCAAGCAACTCCTTGTTTTGAAGCCAAATGGGGATGCACCGCCACAACTTGTGCAACACGACTGCAATGTGTTTTTTAAGATAAATTGAGGAGCTCTTGGGAGCAAAGTGGGTGGATGGTTAGCACGGTTGCTTTGCTGCCTAAAAGCTTCTATGTTTGGGTAGTCCAGTTTCCTCCCACAGCCCAAATCATGTATGTTAGGTTTGTGGGAAGCTAAATTTTGTTCAATGACACAAAAATCCTTAATTGTTGTGGAAGGGTGGCATGATTATGGCCAGATTGCTAATCATGATTATTTTGATCGACAATAATTTGGTTTTCTATTTGGTTGGATTCACAATCTTACAAATCAATACCAATTTTCCCTTTCAAATCTGTTTTCGTTACATCCATATATTTTTTAGTCCAACATGAGAGTTGTAGAATAAATGGCTAACATATTCACAAGAAATTAACATTATTATAATAAACATGTCCTGAATCGCAATCATGAGCATTGTCTGTGCTGTTTGCCTTCCAGATGTAAACAGGAGTCCAAACCAGGATGGAGGCGCCTTGGATTGGTCGCCCTGGTCCGGGCAGAGGATGGAGGGCAGCGACACTGCGGCCCAAGTGACCTTCCCCAAACGCCTGGTGCGGAGGACTGAGTCGGAGCAGGAAATGGCTCATGAGCACCTGGACACCAGAGTGAAAAACAACACGCCATACAATTCGGTGAGTTTGATTGCAGGATGGAGATAATGTGGTTGCGTAAGTGGGTGTCAAGTGTCCACTTGAAATGAAATTAGAGGTGTTGGATTTTTCCATCCGTCCGTCCATCCATTATCATCAGTGTGAGAATGTTAAGCGGGCTTTTGCTAGCATGTTTGTCTTGACACGTGTGGGCGTGACCGCATCAAGATGACAGGGCTGTCAGTCTCCCAACATCTCTCCGCAGCTACAAGGTTGCATCTACGCAGCGTGCTCTGTTCCTTTTGACCCATTTATTGGCTGAGAATCCCCCGGAATGTCAATGCGGCTCGCCTCATCGCCTTCGCTCCCGCCGCCTGACCTGTTTTGTGCGCAAGCTCAAGCGAGCTTTTGCGTGTTGCCCGTGTGTGCCGGGCCTTTGTTTGCCGTCACTTTGCATCATTCGAGGGGGCCCGCAGGGGCTCCCGGCGGCTTCATTTATTCAGTGATGTGTTGAAGTATGTCCCCATTAATTATGAAGAGGGTTCGTGGCTGCAAAGAGGCACGGGCCAAGGCGTAGCGATCTGATGATGCCACTACTTCCTGTCACGTGACGGGATGCAAGATGGTCGTCTCATTTTCATTTTTCTCTTGTCTGGCATTAATTTGAAATGTTCTGTTTCCAGGCCGTCCACTTGGCGCAGAGCTCTTTCCAGATGGAAGCCTTCGGACGTAGATTCACGCTGGACCTGGAACTAAACCAGTCAGTACTGCTTGCTCAGCTATTTTGCATGGCGACATCTGCAGATGTTTCACATTAGCTCTTGTACACATCCAGACGAAGGCATGGTTCCTCTTTTTTTCAGTCACCTGCTGTCCTCGGAATATGTGGAGCGGCATTTTACGCCGGACGGCCGACCCTTGCAGTCGCTGGTAAGAACCAGAAATAGCAATAGTCTTGGTTAACAGGAGTCAGGAAGTTGGCTCACCTGTTTTCCGGGTTTGGTCACGTGACATTCGCACGCTGAGTTTGTGGGCTCATTTCAGTCATCAGCAGGTGGCAGTAGAGTGCAAGAGGGGAAGAAAGAAAAACAACCCATATGGCGTATCAGTTTGTGAAAAAATACAAAATGGACCTTATTTGAATGTCAGGTCTCCTCCGACAACAACAAAAAAGCAGTCATTATTTCTACAATGCTAAAATTCTTTACTTGGATCTGTGTTCCTAATAAAGTGGCTGCACTGTCTATTTTAAGCACCACCAATCCACACGCTTGCCTTTGGGATATTTTTATATCCTATTTTTGGAAAGCGCTTTGAAGTAGTCTGCCGCGCAACCATTTTGTACTTTTGCTTGTTACGTTCGTGCTTATGTGTATTGCTTGAAAAAAAACACCTGCTCTGAGATGATCATCTTGAAATAACAGAAAAATGAAATCCACGGAGATTTACATATGGATTGTAGTAACCAGAAGGCATGCTAATGCTTCGCTGCCCACCGAGCCACCCAACCGCTTTGCCTCCGTCCTCCTGACCAATGGCGAGTCTGTCTCCATGGCAACCAGTTAGCTCAGCAGCGTCATTAAGTTCTTGGCAGCGGAGAGAATGAGAGACGAGGGGGTCGGGGGAATGGGAGTAAAAAAGCCTTCCCGTGTGCTGTGAGTGGCTGGAGGGAGGCAAGGTAGGATGGAGGGAGATGGAGTCCTGCAAGCAGGCCAGATTGTGGCACCGCATGACGGAGGCATCACGTGACGCCGCGGGGACGTGGGAGGCGCGATGCGTTTGGGGACATGCGTCACCGAATTGGGCCTCTCTTTTGAAATAGCACCACGACAGCCTCGTTCAGTTCTGAAAAAACCTTTTTTTACTTAAATGCTTTTCATTTTGACTGTTAGCAGATGAATCAATTTATGATTAGATTGGAAATGAAGCGGTTAATCGATCATAAAAAATATTTGAAAAATTGAAAGGAAATTGTTTTTAAAAATAGATTTTTGTTATATTTATGCATTACTTTTTTTCAGTTTTTTTTAATAATTCTTTTTCTGTTTGAGGGAATAATTTCCTCTGTGTTTCTGAATACATTAATTATAATGAAAAAAGATTCCAGCAATCATTCTGAAAAACAAACAAAAATAATCTATAAAATTGAAAAAAAATCTGTGAAAAAACTGAAACTTAAAAACAGAAAAAAAAGATTAACTACAATACCCTTCTGTAATTTCTCAATATATATTAAAGAAAATATTATTTTGTTATTTATCTCGGGTGACACTTCTTGAACAGTAAGACAAATAGTGACACACTGCTACCAAATGATTTTTTGTGTTGACTTATTGAAGACTGCCTTCCAGGAAGGACTTCCACCTCACTTGTAATTCGGAGGCGAGGATGGTACACAAGTAGGTCACAAACGCTTCTACCGTGGGAGGTTGTGGGTTGTTTTTTTTCTGAACCTCACAGCTGACCTATCCCGACAAGCTGTGAAGTTGCTGAGTGTGTGTGTGTTTGGGTTTGTGTGAAACCTCCTCCATGTTTGTGTGTGTGTCCGCAGGGAGGGGAGCACTGCTACTACCAAGGAAGGTTGCGAGGTGTGCCCGAGTCCTGGGCGGCCCTCTCCACCTGCCACGGCCTGTGGTAAGACCCCCCACCCCCCGTCCCCACTTTGACCTTTTATGCACTTTATAATATATTCATCTTGTGTGTGGCCTTTTTTTCCAAGTGGAATGTTCTCAGATGGCATCTTCTCTTACTGGATTGAGCCTGTTTACAATGATAGCAAGGAGGTAAATAGAATATAAAAATTAACATTATATAGTGGGCCTTCCTTCCTTCTTTCCCATCTAAACCTGCCCAATGCCTTTTTAAATGGCCCACCCATGTATTTGAATTTATATGTGGGGGAAGGTTTAAAATAAAACCAGATTGTTTTGTGTTGTAGGAAAACGGTGCCCACCTGATCCATAAGATGTCAGATTTCAGGCTCTCCCCTCAGTGCGAAGGTAGGCAAAGATTATTTATAGCGAGCACGATTTGACAACATCCAAAATAACCCAATGGGTCGACCATTCCCTTTTTACACCTGCTTGTCACCATTGCTGCAGATCTAAAAACCTCCTCAGACTGTGATCCAGATTTTTTGCGCATAATGCAGATAAGGTGATAATTACTTTCCTAATGACTTTGATAATGAACTGCGATGTTTGTGTGTGCGCGCGTGTGTGTGTGTGCCAAGACTGCACCGAGGACAACAAGTGGGATGGCAGAGGAGGCGACGAAGACCAAGGGGGGCAGCAGCAGCAGGAGGCGTCGGGGGTGCTAAGGCGATCCAAGAGGTTCGCTCGCAGACCCTCCGTGCAGACCGAGACCAAATATATCGAGTTGATGGTGGTCAACGACAATGACATGGTGAGCGTTGAGAACACATTTGTGCTTTCTAAACAGGACACAAAAGTGGCACTTTTCTTGCCGCCTCTTTTATACACCTGTGTGTGTGTGTGTGACTGATATTCCATCATTTGTGCATGTTTTGTTTCCTCACAGATTGTACAGCTGCGACGCTCCGGCAGCCAGACGAGAAACTTTGCCAAAGCGGTGGTCAACATGGCGGACGCAGTACGTTGTTTGGATTAGCATTCTTGCACACACAAACACAGACCCAAGTCTAATGAATCAAGTCTGGTGTTACCGCAGATCTACAAGGAGCAGCTGAATACGAGGATCGTGCTGGTCGCCATGGAGACGTGGACCTCAAAGAATATGGTGCCAGTGGTGGAGGAACCGCTGACCACGCTGCAGAATTTTATGAAGTACAGACGGGACAACATCCGCGAACAGAGCGATGTTGTCCAGCTTTTCTCGTGAGTTGATTAACTTGGACTTAGGTGCCGTGGTGGTTCCGCTCTTACAGTGTTCCTCCTGTTCGTCTCCAGAGGACGTACGTTTCAGAGCGCCCGCAGTGGGACGGCGTACACGGGAGGAGTGTGCTCGCCGACGAGGGGAGGGGGCATCAATGAGGTGAGGGGACTTTTTACTTTGTGTTTTGGAAATCCAGAGCAAAGTTTTTTTTGTTGTTGTTTCAGTTTGGGAATGTCGGCGCCATGGCTATCACTTTGTGCCAGAGCCTGGGCCAGAACATTGGGATGCGGTGGAACAACGCCCGCAACTCTGCAGGTATGATGTAACGTAAGGGATGCTGAATACCTCAGTCCTTTTTTTTTCTTTTTCTTTTTTTTTGGGCTGAAAGAACATCCCTGCACCAGCACTTTTATAATTTGACTCAGGGTGCTTTATCACCTGCATTTGGAACATTGCTGCCACAGAGCAATGAGTTTGCTGATTAATGTCGAAAGGCCATTTGTGCTGTTACTGGTGTTAAGCGAGCCTTATCTCCTCGTTCTACTGGAACGCTTCTTCCAAATCATCACGTGATTCTGAACTTGCTTTTTGTCTTCCACAGGAGACTGCAGGTGTCCTGATACTTGGCTGGGCTGTATTATGGAGGACACTGGGTAGGATGTAACATTTTTATGCTTCAGTTCAATGGGCAATGCGACTTCTGTTGGGCGTGCCTTGCCACCAGGGGGCAGTATAATACAAACGCATGAATTCTCAGTCAATTGTCATGTTGTACAAAGCAGAAAATTTCACTTAGGCGTTTGGTGCATTGCACCAGATGGCACAACAGCACAATTTGATGAACAATTTATACTACAGATGGTTCCATTTCTGTCACATTGTTACATAACGTCATTAACACGTTGCACTGTTTTGTTTTTTAATGCAGATACTATCTGCCCAGAAAGTTTTCCCGCTGCAGTGTGGATGAATACCTCCAGTTCTTGCTCCAGGGAGGCGGCAGTTGCCTCTTCAACAAGCCCAACAAGGTGAGAGAAGCGAGATTAGTTAAATCACAGTAGTGGTGAAAGTCCTCTTTGTTTGTGGCTTCATGATTGTTATCTACTGCCTCCTGGTGGCCAAACAGCGCACACCAGAAAGCGTAGCAATGAATTATTTGTTTGTCTGTGCGTCTCTCAGCTGTTGGACCCTCCAGAATGTGGCAATGGCTTTGTAGAACCTGGTGAAGAGTGTGATTGTGGATCCCAGGTGGTGAGTATAAATCTCTAAATGGGATTTCCAAGCCAGCCCTGCTACATTGTGTGTGCACGTGACCCCAGGAGTGCGCCCGCAGCGGAGGCGCCTGCTGTAAAAAATGCACGCTCACCCACGACGCCATGTGCAGCAATGGACTTTGCTGCCGTGGCTGTAAGGTGCGTACCACAGACATTTATTGGAAACATCAACCAACAATTCTTACGCCATCTTGTTTTGTTTTTTTCAGTATGAGCTGAGAGGCGTGGTGTGTCGAGAGGCTGTTAACAACTGTGACATCCCGGAGACCTGCACCGGAGACTCCAGCCAGGTACTCCCATCTATAGAACGTCATTAGAATGATCTGTATACCTTTTGGTTTGGTTGCCTGGCTGTTCCAATACTTTTGGAGTGTATACGGCATTTGTGTAAGAGTGCTTGTGCGTGACTCCTGCAGTGTCCTCACAACGTCCACAAACTGGATGGCTACACGTGTGAAACTAATCAAGTAAGTGCTGCGCCTTTGTGCAAATCCACTTCACCTCCACTTTTTTGATATACCGTTCGCCTCATTTTGCCTCTTCAGGGTCGCTGTTATGGCGGACAATGTCGCACCCGAGACGGACAGTGTAGGGAACTCTGGGGTTTCAGTAAGTATTTAAAAATGGGTGTGCAATGCGTGGGCGACAGCTGACTTCATCCTGCTGTTATTTTCTTTTCATCCGTCAAGACTCAGCAGACAGGTTTTGTTACGAGAAACTCAACGCCGAGGGGACGGACAAAGGGAATTGCGGTCGAGGTCCCGGCGGCCAAGGCTGGCTTCAGTGCAATAAGCCGTGAGTGTTGGCCAATAATCTCTATTACAGATGACAAAAAATAATTCAAATAAGAGCATGGCACGTTATTTAGGATCTATGTTGTGTTGCTTTAAGCAATGGATTGAACATGAACGGCTCAGCAGTCACATGATGAATGACTAATAGTGCTAGTAAGAGTTGAGGGCTCATTATGAAGTCCACTGAAATTCAAAGCAGTTTTCTACTGCCCTCTAGTGGTCATGGTGCGCACAACAAAAGGGAGCATTTATTTCAAGACGTGTGGAAAAATACTTTGTTTAATTCTGTGTAATTAGTACAGCACTCCATTTGCATTTTCTGCATTCCCCCACTTTTACACTGTTTTTGTCATCCTAAGGGACGTTTTGTGCGGCTTCCTGTTCTGCGCCAACATCAGCACAAAGCCAAAATTTGGGGATCTTCAAGGCGAGGTGACCAGTTTCACCCTCTACCACCAGAACAAGTACCTGGACTGTCGGTGAGTTTCTTTTCTAGGGGTTGTGATCCGGCAAGTGAGGATGAACTCTGGAAACACGTGTTGGGTTTTTTCAGGGGCGGCCACGCTCTGCTGGAGGACGGCTCGGACCTGGGCTACGTGGAGGACGGAACCCCCTGCGGGCCCAACATGATGTGCTTGGAGCGACGCTGCCTCCCGGTGGCCGCCTTCAACCTCAGCAGCTGCGCGGGGTCCAACTTGGGACGCATCTGCTCCGACCACGGGGTACGACAACGCTGAGGAGACCCGAGGAGTCGATGCGGATGATGATCTCGTCTCGTGCTTTGGCAGACGTGCAGCAACGAGGTGAAGTGCATCTGCGACAGGGACTACACCGGTAAGGACTGCAGCGTCTTTGATCCAATCCCCGAGCCCACCGTCCCAACAGGCCCGGAAAAGAAAGGTAATAATCGATAGGATAATCACTTCCCTAAAATATTTTGGGACAGCCCTAGTGTTGATGGTGTGTGTGTGTTTTTGTTTTTAATTTGATCTAGTGGTGTCGTTGTGTTTTCTCCTCCTTTCCCCCTTCCTCCCTCTGCTCTGCGCAGGTCCCAGTGGCACCAATATCATAATAGGCTCCATCGCAGGTGCTATTCTCCTGGCAGCTATAGTCCTAGGGGGGACAGGATGGGGATTTAAGTAAGAGTTCTGGCATGCGTTTGTCTTTCCTGTCTGCTTCCTCATCGCTCAACAACCTTGCCAGGGTTTAGGATTAGTCTAGTCTGCCAGGGACCACTGTAGCGTCCCCGTCCCCCTACGCTTAGGCCTGTGCATGCTTCTCAGTTTTCTTCTCCTCTGGCCTAAAAGGACCACCTCCTTTAAACATTTACAGCAACCCGATTGGGTAAAAAGAATCTGGATCATAATTGAAGGAATCCCTTTTGGGTCAGAGGTCAGTGTGTGTAGTCTGTGCGTGTGCGCATAAGATGGGTGGGAGGTTTTAGGGTCGCCCGACCTCTGAAGTCAAACACAAGTAAAATTTAATTCAAGTTTGTATCTTAATTTTGAATATCTGAATCGTTGCCTCATTCTCCAGCATGGAACTGACCTGCCATTTTGTATTCCGCCTGCAAGAACGCACACACGTTCTCATGAGTCATTGTCATTAATGCAATTTCTCTTTTCTCCTTCGCAAACGCTTTGTTGATGCAGAAACATTCGCAGAGGAAGGTATGACTTGGTCCTTATGTTTTTTCCCCTTTCTTTAATAATGACAATAATTGTTTGCGTGTTTCATTCCAGATCTGGTGGAGGGTAGGGTGTCCACCATCAGTCTCTGTGTCCTGCCCACTTCCTGTCTTCTTTTTCTTTTACTTCTTCTTCTTGGTCGCATGGAGGAGAAAAAAAAGGGAACAATAACAACAACAAAATGTCTTCCACTCCTATTCCCATCTCTCCAGTCCTCCTTTTGTTGTCACCTCTATCCTCTTTACTGTGCGGGACACACCGGGGTCTTCCTCCACTGTTAGGACGAAGAGCAAATCAGCCAAGATGTCTGCACTGCCTGCCTGGACCACAATCTTCTTCTAATGGAAAAATGACTTGCGTGATGTGTAAAATAAGATTAATATGCTAAAGAGGTTCATTCCCTGCCATAGCCTCAACAGCACACACACATTTCCTGTCCTTAATGAACCTGGACTGGATCCAGCTTCAATCTGGTCCATATCTGGACTGGACTAGATTAGATTTGGACTGGATTGGGACTGCGGATGAATGGATGGACAGACGGACGGACGGACCTGAACCTGGACTGACCAGATCTTGACTCAATCTGGAATAACTGGAACTATACCTGCTCTAGATTGAGTCTGGACTACATCTGGAATGGACCACGACCCTACAAGGAACAGGTGTACTTGGTCAGGACCAGATCAAGACTGGATCAAGACTTCATATGAATGGTGCAGGGCTGGATCTGGGTTGATATGGGCCACATCGCTGGATCGGACATGGAACAAATCTGGCTACAGTTCTATACTGGATCTGGACTAAACCTAAGAAGTGAATTATTGATATCTTAACATTACTTTCAATTTGCCTAAGAATGATGGATGGAACTTTAGTAAATGTGACAATAGTTTTAAAAAAAATCGATTGCCGGCCCAAACCTATTGTGACTATTCTGGAGTGAATCTGGATTAGATCCAGACTGCCCTGGAACAACTGCCCTGGAATTGATCTGGATTATATTTAGAACAGATGTGCTGCCACTTCATCACCGTGAAAATTCCAAGCATGTTTTCCAAAGAAGGACTTGAAGAAGGACCAAGTGTTTTTACCACGACTGCCAAACAGCTGGTCCAAGCGGACCACGTTTCAGAAGGTTGAAGTATTGAGGGACTTTTGTGGTTTTTGGGATCACTTAACAGGACCAGCGTTGTCAATGCCAGACTGTACATTTCACTGACACTTGTCAGTGTTCACCACGTTTTTACTCTGGACATTTTAACTGAACGCTTGTTGTTTTTTTAAAAGAGCAGAAGAAGAATGTGTGCACGTCACAACGGAGCCCTTCAACTTTTCAATGTAATAACGACATGAAGAAGAATGTCACCTAACAGGACTTGAGGGGGGATTCCCCTCTGTTTGTGTTTGTGGATGACGTCCATTTTGCTTCATTAGCAATTAGCTCCCATTGTTATGTCTGTGATCTACTTCCTGATCGAAACTTTGTTAAATTGGTAGGATTTCATACAAAAATGTTCAAAAAAAGAAACGTTATAATAGCGCTCACAATTTACTGCCAAACTAAACGTGAAAAAACATGACACTTTGTTTTAAACAACCAAACTGCCGAAAGTAGGCCAATGCTAAACTAACCCGAACGCAATTTAGCATCTAAGCTGCGGTGCTTTAAACTTGTATAAGCTACGGACTGAGCAGAAATGTTCAGTAACATGTGGGCAGACACTATAAGAGTACTTAGTTAGGTATTCTTTATCATCTGCCAAGAGTGATTAATATCAGTGCCGAACTGATGAGCTCAGAGAGCAATCGAGACAAAATCTATCTATGAACTGTACAGGCCCTGTTTTTAAGTAACATTTTTAAAATCAACTGCCAGACAAAATTAAGTCTTAATAGCGATGATGCAGAAAATGGCAGACACTGCTCCTTCTTTTGGAGTGTCGGCAAAAAAAAGTCAAAGGCCAAAACTTTTCCCTTAGCCCATTATGAGCCTACAAAAGCATGTCACTTTCTTTGTGTGATTTCCTACTCAATTCTCACGCGGCCATTTTGTTCCTCTTAGCACATCACTACCTGCAGTGACGAAATCACAAAAATAATGAGCTATTTATGTAAATATGTGCAAGCTATGCTGAATGTTAAAATGCACCATATTGTTGGGGGGGAATCATTTGAACGGCACTTTTTTTATTTGTACTGTTTGTTTGTAAATTTTAATTTCATCTTTTGTCAGGGCAGCCCGTGCACTGCCATGAAAGTGAGTGTGCATGAGCGTGCACTTTTTGGGCGGGTTTTGAGCTTTGCACTGTGTGGTATGCACTAGTATGGCACATATTAGGAATACAGAGAGCGTGTGTTATGTCATGTGCAGAGCTGCTATCAATCATCATTTTAAAAGAGAAAAAAAAGACCATATTTTTAGACACTTTTCGAATTTAGACAAAATTTTAAAAAAGAAAAGAAAAAAAGGCTTGCGGATAGAGACAAGAGAAAAAGAAATAAAAGAAATTCAACTTATTTTCTAATCGCATCTTGTCATGTTATTTTGGGATGTTTGAGTTTGTATTAAGAGTATAAAAATATTAGTGTTAACCAGCTTCCCTTTTCCCAAATTAAGTGCCAGATTATTTTCTGTTTATTAGCTATAAATACCATTTAGATAGTGTTAATGAAAAAATAAATATGTAAAATAAAGTATTTTGTTTGACATAACTTTTTGAATTAATGTGCTAAAAATAAAAATATAACAAAAATATTTTGCTTTTAAGAAAAAAGTACCTTGGAGAGTACCATGATATAAAAAATAATTTGCATTTTGAAAATAGTCAGCCAATTTTAATTTAAAAAAAAAGGACTTAATAATTCAAATGAGTTAAGACAAAACTAAGGTCTTATCTTTTTCTTATCAGACTTGAACAATGCAGATGTACAATCAAATACAAATAATGACCTTATTTTAATAGTGATACAATTATTGGTATAAAAAATGTACTTAATTTGGTTTGAATTCAAACTGCGGGGGCGTGGCACAGACAGTATAAAAATACAAATTATTTGCATAAAAGCTGATGACAGCCAAAGAGCGAACACGTCAATCTTTCATCTCGATCAACACGATGAGTTCCTCCTCTTTTTTTTCAGGTTCAAAGTTCACTCCGGCACATCACCCATGTCCCACTTGGTCTTGGGCTCCTGCCACCACTCGGACATGAGGGACTCCTCGTAGTCGCCGACCCCTTCGAACTCAGCGTCGGGATGCTTGGAGCGGCTGGAGGCAGCTGCTGCTTCCGGACTCACTTCACCCTTTGAGAAATTGCAAAGTACAGTAAGCAGATATTATTTCATTCTTATTGTGCATTCCTCTGAGTCAAAGTGTCTGGCTGGAATTGTGGGTCTCCTCCTCCCCTTGGAGTTATGGTGTCTTGCGCTCAACACCTCCTGACCACATACCACACGCCGCTGACAATAAACAACCTCATTTTCCACCCCCAATCCGGCCCATCCAGGCTACTCTGCACTTTTCTACATAATCTGTCCTTTTATGGACACAAGCGCTCCTTAAAAGAGTGACCCAAAACGTTCTGGAACCAGATCTGCTCTAAAATGCACATTTATTGGTCTTTGACCTTAGCTCACCCTTCCGCTGTGTTTTGCAGAAATCATTTGAGTATTTGTTTTCCTCATTCCTATTTGTTTACGCATCATGTGTTATCCTAAAATGTCATTTTTGTCCATATATTGTATGTACCTCGTCCTCCGTTTG
This sequence comes from Syngnathus scovelli, assembly GCF_024217435.2. Classification (NCBI taxonomy): domain Eukaryota; kingdom Metazoa; phylum Chordata; class Actinopteri; order Syngnathiformes; family Syngnathidae; genus Syngnathus; species Syngnathus scovelli. The sequence continues at coordinate 4,895,114 of NC_090862.1, forward strand.
CAGGTAGTTGATGGCAAATTGCAGCATCTCCTTCTGCTTGGTGGTCTGGTTGTAGTACCGAGCAGCATCCTGCAGAGGGAGACAATTATATTGAATATTATTACTACACAAGACATAGGTTTAAAAAAAGAAAATAAATATTCAAACAATACAATAGATGTGAAATGATAAATTGTAAAATAATACAGTTCATTATCCACTTTTCTTCAAATTAGGACTAAAATGTAAAAATAGTAACAAAGGCCAACTGTAGTGGGAGACAAAAAGCACAACATCAGCAGGCGACAAATTTCGCCATTCCTCCCCAGCTGGTTTTATGATCCAAATAAAAATTGCGCTGAGCGAGCTTTTATATGACGTTGCAGCTCTTGCGGCTCTCTAATTAGCACGGCGTTAACGCTGATGCCCAACTTTCGGAACTTACCGGCCGCGGTTGGAAGTCTGTGTCAGCTAGACCCCATTGTTCCCGGTAGTAGCGGTAGTAGTCCACGTTCTGACGCATCACCTGGTCATCGGGGTCGAACAGCATATAGCTGGCGGCGCACGGCGCTGCGCTCTTTACGTCGTTTACTGGAGGAGAAGTGGAAAATAATCAATCGTAGCTATGCAATGCACACAGGACAAACAAAGAAGAGTCTTACGTTTATAATATGAGAATTGAAGATAGTGATACATGGTGGCCACAAAGTTGTTCACAAAAAAGCCGCCCACGTTGGGGGTCAAGTGCTCCTCACAGTCCACCTTACATTTCAGCGCCTCCAGGTACAGATCTGAAAATAGACAAGAACCAAATAATCAACATTAGATTGCTTTTAAGTGACAAGTAGGTGTCTGGGAAAATCTTGTGGTGTGTCCGCACCCACCAGCAAGCGTCGGATAGAAGTCCTTGACCTCAAGGATCTCGTAGGATCCATCGCAGGCGGCCAAGCAGGTGTCGTACACATCCAAGTAGGAGGTGACGGCCTGCTCCATTTGCCGAGCGCTGCCGCTGAAGTCACCACTGTTGTACAGCTTCACACTCGTCAGAAACGCGCTCTAAACGTAATATACACAACTTTTTCATTACTGACACTTTAGGGCTCGATTTTTGTGAGCATCAAAAAGCAAGCTTTGACTTCAGGATATAGGAATTACGACAGAAGTGATCAGAACCTCATATGGCTGCTCCTCGCGGTCAATGAGATAGGAGCTCACGTCCACCAGGGTCTTGTAGTAGTTCATGTTCTTGGTCAGCTGGGGGTCTTTAGGAGTTTTCTTCAGGTAGGTGTGGGCCGCCGATACCGACTTCGCTAAATCGTTCAACTGTGGGAAGGTACCGGCAACATAAAATGATATTTATTTATTTATTCATGTAAAACTTTCAGGTGTTCCTAATGTTGTGGCGGGTGGGGGTCGCCACATCAGCCCACCAGAAAAGCAGGAGAACAGTGCGGGATTGTTTTTGGGGGGACGTGGCACAAGCTCACCTAATTGCCCAGCAGGAGGTCGCCCCAAAAACCTGACTGCAACTTTCCGATCATAACTTTTATTCTCACCTGGAAGTACGCGTACTGTATGTATCGATAAGGCGTCCTTTTCTTGAAACTGTCCAGAAGGTCTCGCCTCGGGTAGGGGAGTTGAAAGACGGGAAAGTCGGCCTTGCACTTCTTAAGGCACGCTGCCCTCAGAAGGATGTGTTGCAAGACGCGGAGGTGCGCGTCGTACCCGTCGTCTCCTCGGCTGACGGAGCTGCAGTTGCGGCCGCAGAACGCCTCGCTGTCCCGCAGCAATCGGTGAAGCCTCAAGCTGTGCTCCAGGTATTTGATGCTCTCGGCCCAGTTGCGCTCCGTGTACTGCTGCATCGCATAATCGAACGCGGAGCCCAGCGGCAGCAGCTCGTCTGCGGGGAAACTTCGGAAGCTGTACTTTTCATACTGGGCCCGAGTTAAGAGAAGGGCTGATGCAAGGAAAGCGAACGCCGTGGCCACGCCGCTAGGGAGCATCGTCACCCGATGTCTCTCGCACCCGGGACGGGGTCGCGGAATACGAGTGGAAACGTGTCTGTCTCCTTGACGGGCTGCACGTAGGCAACGAGACGATCGGAACCTCGTATGCAACGACGTCCGGGTGGGGCCTTCAAAATAAATCAGAAACGAAATTGAAAATCCAAAACCGTAGAAGAAGACATCAAGCCAATCAAATGCCAGGTTACTTCACCCAACGCGCATGCGCACTGATGCGGCAAATTCATGTGCTGTCCGGGGTGGAGGTCATAGACGCCTGAACAAAACCCAGGTGAGTTATGCTGTATGTTCCCTCAAAGAGAATTTAGCTCAATAATTATTGTCCTTTGAGCTGTTGAGGTTAATGAAATGTTTAATTATTATGAAATGTTTAATTGTTATGAAATATTTGCGCGTTAGATAAGGTGAAGCTCTACGGGAGCCCATTAGCAAGAGATAGGCGTCCTGTTCCTGCGCATGCAGTTTTACTAATCGGTTCACTTGAGGCTATTTGGTTCGCTTTTGGTTATAACTGATGCTAGTTTGTGTCTTTTTACACGTTTTTTATGTGTATTTCTCCCACTAGCTGTTTTCGAGTTAGCTAACAAGTAAAGGCTAACCCAGATGACGCCTTCAGTCTCTCCGGGCCAAAGTCAACAATCCTTGGCCTTCAACTAACTTAAAAATACACTAAATTGAAACCTGTATTTCTTTTGCAGTAAAATTAGATTTTCCACAATGGCCAAACTGTTTGAGTCGATTGGTAAACTGGGACTGGCATTGGCCATAGGTGGAAGTGTTGTCAACTCTGCCCTTTTCAATGGTGAGTGACTTTATTGTTTTTTTAAATGGCAATACTGTGATAGATTCGAGTATCAAAATGACTCCCTCACAAGTTGCATCATTAATCTAAAATAATAATTAAATCATCCTTTGAAGACAACCGGCAGTAAAAAGTTTTGTTTTTATATGTAATGACTTCTCCCCATGAACTCCCTTTCTTCTTCCTCTGAAAGTTGATGCAGGGCACCAGGCGGTGATATTTGACAGGTTCCGGGGCGTGCAGGAGGCAGTCATCGGCGAGGGCACTCACTTCCTAATTCCGTGGGTGCAGAAACCCATCATTTTTGATTGTCGCTCCCGTCCCCGAAATGTGCCCGTCATCACAGGAAGCAAAGGTACATCGCTAGCCCTATGCTAAAAGTAACATGGATGTACTGTCACCTTCTCTTTCCCCCTGTAATTAATTTTTATTTAATCTGTGGTATTTCTCTCCCGCAGATTTGCAGAATGTCAACATCACATTACGAATCCTCTTCCGGCCGGTGACCACTCAGCTCCCGCGTATCTTCACCAGCATTGGTGAGGATTATGACGAAAGAGTGTTGCCTTCCATCACCACGGAGGTGCTGAAAGCTGTAGTGGTGCGTAATTTTAATTTGACTTATTAGGACCGATTTGGATGTATTATTTTGCAAAAACCAATGATGGGTTTGTTCTTTTTAAGGCTCGTTTTGATGCTGGCGAGCTCATCACGCAGAGAGAGCTGGTCTCTCGCCAGGTCAGCGAGGACCTTACAGAAAGAGCCAACACCTTCGGCCTTATTTTGGATGACGTTTCATTGGTACGAAATTGCTTTCTCGGGTGCTACGGGACTACCGGAGGAGATAAGATCACCTGGTGTGCACCAGCTATGAGCTGGTGAGCTAAACACAATTTGCATTCTTTTTGCATCAGACACACTTGACGTTTGGCAAGGAGTTTACAGAGGCTGTCGAGATGAAGCAGGTGGCACAGCAGGAGGCTGAGAGAGCCAGATTTGTTGTGGAGAAGGTACCTCCTCTCACTATTTGGTAGTCCGTGTGATGAACATGCGTGGTTCAAACCACCCGTCAAATTTTTTTGTTTTAGGCGGAACAATTGAAGCAGGCCGCCATCATCTCCGCCGAGGGTGACTCCCAGGCCGCCCTGCTCATCGCCAACTCCCTCCAGGATGCCGGCGATGGCTTGGTGGAGCTGCGCAAACTGGAGGCCGCTGAGGAAATTGCCCTCCAGCTGTCTCGTGCAAGAAACATAACATACCTGCCATCAGGACAGACCACGTTGATCCAGTTGCCTCAGTGATAACATCCGATTCTGTGTAAACTATATTCAGTGATCCATGTGGCAGAATTGTCTAGGACTCTCCCTTACTGCTACTTATGTCTTTAGCGTGCGGATGTGAAGAACTTAACAACAATTAAAAATGTATTTCTATCATCATGTGACTTGTGTCAAAAAATTTTGGTTGCATTTCATGTTTTCTATCACAAGAGGGCGTTGTTGTGTGCAGCATAAGGGGGTTCCTTGTGTTAGCAGATTTTTGGGTGGCTTCAAGTGGAAAGAAACTCAATTTTAATTTTATTATTTTAGACATATGAGACAGGATTGGTTCAGTTTGCAGAATACATTCAAAGTTTACATTTTAAGTAGGCTCGGTCAAAACCCTAGCAACTTTATTCATTTGGGAGAAATTAAAAATATCATTTACACTTAATACCTTATTTCATACAGTTTTGAAGGGAGACTATAACTTTCAACAGGGGAAATTTTTGTTTTAATAAGCTCGATAGAATTTATAGCATTCGCTTTGTAACATTTATTCATTATTGGCGGGATCACTTCAACAACTTTAAGCGCATTGGGCACCCAGATAAATGATGGATTGTCGTCATTGAGTCTATTCCTTATTTAATGAATTAATACATGCATTACGGATCTCTGGTGGGTGCGCGCGCGTCCCCAGCCCAGACAACCGCGCGCCTGTCCTCCAGACGGCGGCGGCGACGAGGCGAAGGCGGCCTGGCTTGCCTGACTGGGATGAGCGCGGGACGCGACGTCAGAGCAACAAGCCAGCAGCTCAGCTCGGCCGGGCCACGTAGCGCCAGCGGGGCAGCTCAGGTCATCTGCGGGCACCCATCTGCAACGGCCCCGCGTCGCTGTTCATCGCGGGACAGCGGGTTTCTTCTTCACTCCCTCCCGCAGTTGAAGCAGCACATGAAACCCGGACTGTGAGCTACCCTCCCTGCACGCGCTCCGGGAGGAGGTCGCGAAGGTAAGCCTGCCAACCAGCCAGCCGGCCAACCAATAAGTCAGTTAGCCAGCCGGACGGTAACTTCATCCTGGATCGCTTATACGCATGACACATCGGAAGATGCGCTCATTGCTCACCGGTACCCGGTGACCAAAGCAGCGGTGACTAGCTCGAGTGAGCGGCCGACTTTGTGACAGCGTCGATCCAGGGTGTCAAACACAGTAACCCGGGTTGTCATTATTCTATAGGCAACCTTCCTATCGTCGACTCCAGATTAGCAACATTAGAAAAAGTGCATTTGTATGTGTGTGTTTTTTTTTTAATTTAAACATTTCTTTCAAAAAGGGACACTTTCCCCTCCTCTACGCGCCGTGTCGATGTTTTTTGAGTTGCCTCTGCTCAAATATCTGACGTTACTGTTAGCTTTGTGCTACTTAGCATCGCGTTTGGCGAATTTTGACTCTTGAATTACAAAAAACAAAAGTGAAAGTCTCGTTTTAACTCGTTTGCAAATACGTTATTAAACTGTTGTTTACGTGCAATGTTTTGTCCGATGGATGAATCGTTGTGGAATATTTGACTTGCACCTTTCAGCTAACGTAGCCAAGTTAGCTTGTATTTTGTGAACAGGTTAAAACCTACGGTTGTGGGGAGTAGCTTAGCATGCTAAGTAGCTCAAGTTAACCGGGCCTGTGCTGTGTTGGTACAGTTTTCTGCGTTTGTTTTAACCCTTTGCTCGCTTGCTGGTTACTACGTGGTTAACCATTGACTGGCAATGCCAACATGCACCCAGACGAAGTGGAATAATACGACTGACCTGTATCCATATTTTAAAAAATTATGTGGTTCATTTTACAGCTTGTCAGTGATGACGTTTGATGTATTTTTAGGAAAATATTCATTTTCCCACACTGGAAAGACTAAATTAGTTGAAACCACTACCTACAAAAAGTCATAATGTGAATAAAACATTGTCAGACCATGTAGCAAAGTTATGTGTTGAAAGTTGTAATAATAGGGGGAATAAATTATAGAGTCATAATATAAATTATGAAAGTAATAATTTTGCAAGAATGTGATAGTATGAGAGGAAAACCAAATCCTCCTTTGGGTGTAAAAGGATGTAATGTGTAAACTAGTCGTAATGAAACAGGTCAAAGGTCGCAGCATCACTAGGAAGCCTGTTTATTAAATCGGGAAGGTGAAAAATGTTGTAACTGTCAGAAGCGAAAATCTTAATGTAAAAACTAGTAACAGTATAGAAATCAATCGTGGGAAAGGTCATATTGTTATGATGATTAAAATGTTAGAAGGACGTTGGGGTGTGAGTGACCCGCTGCACAGTGAGTCCTTACAAGTTTGCCGCCATTGAGGAATGTGAACCCTCACACCGTTCCTTCCCTGCAAGCGGCAAAAAGCTCATTAAATTGTGAGCACCAGTGAGCTTGACTGCTTCCCAGGTCACTGTCAGTTCCACACTTGTGAACACTTGCCCTATTTTTGTTGCTGCTCGTAGTCGTGCGCGTCATGTTTGCAGTGTGAAGCTTTCATCCGATCATCTAAAAGCCGCAATCACATTCTATCAGTTATTTGTGTGAGTCACGTTGCGGCCTACCCCATAAGAAACCAGTTTTTGGTTTCTTGCACATATCTCTCGAGGCGCAAATGAAGTCGATTATCATACTTTGATTTTGCTGGGAATTACAATGTGACTTGCTAACCAGATTAATTTAGATCAGCTGATGTTTAATTTCTTATTTCAGATTCTCATAAACTCCAGATTTGAGAGGAATTCTTTGTATAGTAGATATTGAGAAATCTGAAATTTGCCACATCAAAGTGCATTCTTTTCAGGCTGAGTGAAACTCTCAAATGACTCATCAACGATAATACGGAGCAGTGGAGGCATTTTGGGGTGTTGCGTAACCACAAGCCGTGCATGTGTTTGGTCTTTTAATCAGGTTAATTTGTGAAGGGCAAAATGGGATATGATAAACCACTTGCGTGCCAGTGGCGGCTTTTTTCATACAGTTTGTCTTCCCCTGTCATACACACTCGGGATTATCTAGTCGGCTTTGTGTCAAATACGGCCGAGTCACTCCATCACCACCCAGCTCGCTGTTCCCGTGCGATAGTAATGCTCCCGTTTAGTTCTTAGCCGTGTTTTCATAGCATGTAAAAAAAACATGTTGTATGTGATTGCGTCCACACCCATCCATTTGTGAGGCCTTGTGGTTTGTATTCGCAGCAGCGCAAATGCGGTTGTGACTTTCACGAGCGTCGCTGGAGTTTCGCTATCAATTGTGTTTTTGTATCGTGACACCGGAAGAGTGTTTTTTTTTTTTTTAGCCCTCCCAACTCATCAATAATGTGTTTGTTTCCTCATAGGTGATGCGCCATTCATGGCCCCTGATGGCAAAAAGACGTAAGGTGGTCCTCTCTTCTTCCTCGCCTGCTCTGCCCGTCACAGGAAGTGATTTTAAGCTTCGTCGGGTTTTATTTTAACGCTCATGGAGGCACGCTCGCCGCAGGTTGCCTACCCCGGACAACATGGACGCTTTGTTTGAATCCGGTTGACTGTCTCATACACCTCATCCCCTCCTTCCTGTCGAGGGAAGGTGGGGGTTTGGTGCACCTTACCCTTCAGCGTCATAAAGTTTTATGAAATCCTGCCAAAACCTCAAGGAGGAGGTCTCTGTCCCGTGCCCGGGCGGGATGTCACAGGAGGAGGGACGCAAGCCGCAGGTGTCACAGTCCTACTTCCACCCGCCAATCCCGGAGGTGGACCTGACAGGAAAGCTCTATAAGAGGGAAGCAGGTGGGAAACCCTACTCGGTCCTGGTGGACAACAAAATGGCGACCAAGACGGCGGCGGCGGCCGATTCCGCTCAGCAGTATTTCCGTGAGGGCGCGGCGGGACAAGACGCACGTACGCCAGCGGATGAGGCGACCTCCGAGGAGACGGAAGATGATGATGACGATGAGGAGGAAGAGGAGGACGGCGAGGAGGAAGGTTTTAAGCGTGAGCAGATCATTGTGGAGGTAAACCTCAACAATCAGACCCTCCACGTATCCAAGGGCGAAAACAAAGGCGGCGCAGCCGGAGATGATTCGGAGCGAGGTTGCAGCGAGGACAACAATGACGGGGAGGAGGACGAAGAGGAAAGCCCTGAAGAGGACGAGGAGGAGGACGAGGAGATCGAAAGTCGGAGGACGAGGTCAAAGCGGGCCCACAGAGGTGCCAGTGGAGCTTCCTGCCAGCCGCAGCGGAAGAGTCTCCGGACGGCTCTAAACTCGTCGGCGTCCGGGATGACCACAAGGGGGCGACAGAAACACGCCGCCGAAATGGCAAAGAGCCAGCGGCGCGCCACCCGCTCCGCCCCGCCGCCGTCCGCGGGCGCCACGCTGCCCGGCGGCAAGGCCGAGGGGGAGAAGGAGATGTTGGCGTGCGAAAAGTGCCCTCGCGTGTTCAACACACGCTGGTACCTGGAGAAACACATGAACGTCACGCACAGGAGGATGCAGATCTGTGACAAGTGCGGCAAGAAGTTTGTCCTGGAGAGCGAGCTGGCCTTGCACCAGCAGACCGACTGCGAGAAGAACATCCAGGTGAGGATGCATGGCTCACACTTGTGCCATGTCTTATAGTGTCATGGGCAATATTTAAGAAAAGGTTCAATGAAGCTTAAGAAAATTAATAGCTAAGTAGCTATTAGCAATTCTTTGCTGTATATTCGATTTGAAGATGATCAGGTGAGTGTATTCGACGTACAGTATTTGTCCACAGTGTGTCTTGGTAGCATCGCCGTTTTCAGTCAGCAGAGGGAGCTAGAGTGTAAGGAAAGATAGCTGCTCAACATGTAAGACAGCTTACTCTTTGTCATGTGTTGCTCATCATTGGCCCTTTCAGTTGTTCTTAATGTATTATCTATCTCCAGTGCGTCTCCTGTAACAAATCCTTCAAGAAACTGTGGTCGCTGCACGAGCACATCAAGATTGTGCACGGCTACGCCGAGAAGAAGTTCTCGTGCGAGATCTGCGAGAAAAAGTTCTACACCATGGCCCACGTCCGCAAGCACATGGTTGGTGAGTGAGGTGGAACAGTCCAGATGACACTCAAGGATGATACATTTTTTTTGCCATCATATATTTTTTACTGAGTGACCATTTCTGTTTATGTCCGTAATATGCTGCCCTTATGTGGCCAAGGTGTGAACACCAGAAGGAGAAAAAAAATGCGCCACCCTCATTATTAAATTTGTGTCGCACAGCTCACACCAAGGACATGCCGTTCACCTGCGAGACGTGCGGCAAGTCCTTTAAGCGCAGCATGTCCCTCAAGGTGCACTCGCTGCAGCATTCTGGAGAGAAGCCCTTCCGTTGCGAGGTAAGACGTCGCCAGCCCACTTCAGATTTTTTTGTTTTGGGTGCACATGAAAGGACCCAGTTACACGACTTCTTTTTTTTTTTTTTTTTATTCTGATAGAAGAGTGGGTTGTTATTGCATCATGCTCGTAAAATGGTATATGTGACACTTGGCAGCAGATGCGCTTCAGTCCACACCCATCAGTCGTAAAAAAAAGTGTGTCAGGAAAGTTTAAAAAAAAAAAAAATCATCAATTGCAATGTCATCCGGTCAACTCAGTTCAAAAGCATTGAGTATCTCAGAATTTTCTCGACAGAGTGCTCAATTTGTGTGTCCCAATACTTTTGTCAACATGAAGAGACCAGAAAAAAAATAACCCAACAGTGTTGTGGGGGCTTTCTAAACTTTTACGTTTTGAATTTATTCTCGGCTTCATGAATTCAAGCGGACAGCTGGAGCGTTGTCCTTCACCCGAGGTCTTTCAGATGCCATGTGCGCACGGGTGGAGCCGCTCTAATTAAACACGTGACGGCACCCTGCTCCTGTAGCGTGTTATTACCGGCTCATTATAGCAACGTGTAACATCTCGCCCGCTCTCCTCGGTGGTCTCGGCCCACGCCGCCACCGACTCGAGTTCCACCAGGTGCTGCCTCCGAGCACTCTTTGATTTTGAGAAATCTAAATAACCCGATGTATATATTTGCATTTTTTTTTAACCTCCAGAACTGCGACGAGCGCTTCCAGTACAAGTACCAGCTCCGTTCGCACATGAGCATCCACATCGGACACAAGCAGTTCATGTGCCAGTGGTGCGGCAAAGACTTCAACATGAAGCAGTATTTTGATGAGCACATGAAAACACATACAGGTGAGATTTCAAATGAAAAAAAGATTCATCTATTTCTATCTCTGGGTGAAAACGTGGCGTCTGCTTGCTGAGACGTCGCCCGTTTGTGGTAATGAGAGGGCCCGCCTAACATGAAGAAGCGTTGTGCATATGTAATGACTAGCCGCACACATACTGCCGCTTCCATCCCTCTGATTTTCTCCTGCTGTTTTCCAAAACCGAGCTTTTGTGGTTTTTCCAGGGTCCAGGGCTTCTATTTGTGACGTGTAATTACACAATTCCTTTCCCGTCCCAGGCACACCCAGGCAAGGCCTGCAATACCGGCTACACCCTTTAGAATAGCAATTTTCCAACTCGAGACATGCTTCTACAAGTACGACCATTTGGACCAACAAGAATAAAAATATTACCTGAATTAATTTTTGAATCAAACTCCAAAAAGGAACAATGCATCACATTAGAATGCAGTCCTGTACCTCACAATAGAGCAAATTCCTCCCACTATAGCGTACTGCTTATACAAGATGGCCGTCACCTTTTTTAATGTTCAAGCTGGTTTGCCGGCGACATGGCGGATGAAGGCGTTTCAAAGAGCCCTTCAGCAGCCGGCGAAGGGACGACCGCGTGGGCGCCAGCGGGCGCATTGAATACCCGCGTGGGGGGGGGTTAATGAGAGTGGCACTTCCAACTGTTCATTTTCACGTCTCCTCAAAGTGTCAACTATAATAGCTTCCTGACGAGTGGGCGGCTCGGAAATGGAATGGAGGCTTATTAGCATTGGAGAAAAAGTCCAACGGGGAACAAGATGTGATGTGCGGTAGAAAAGTAGAAGCAACTTTTATCCAAACGTTGAGCATTGTAATTAATTGGAGAGCTTGGGGAATATTCCGAGAAATAATGTCACGTTTTTATTTAAATTAATTCTACCCCTGTCCTTACTGTAATTCCAATTCTTTTGTTTTCATCTTTAACAGTCCCGAACACAATCATTGTTTTCTTCCCTGCGCAGGAGAGAAGCCGTTCATTTGCGAGATTTGCGGCAAAAGCTTCACCAGCCGACCCAACATGAAGCGCCACCGCCGCACGCACACGGGCGAGAAGCCGTACCCGTGCGAGGTGTGCGGCCAGCGCTTCCGCTTCTCCAACATGCTCAAGGCGCATAAGGAGAAGTGCTTCCGGGTCACCAGCCCTTTGGTGCTGCAGCCCGGCGGCCCGCCGCTTCCGGTCGGCATCTTCGCCAGCACTTTCTCCTCGTCGTCGTCGTCTGGACCTGGGACCTCCGCGGCCGCCCCGCCGGCCGTCACCGGCGCGACCACCCAGGCGCTCAACACGCCTCGAGCGGCCTTGCCCCAGCGAGGCCCTCTTGGACACGCATTCACCCATGTGCAGCTCCAGCACCCCCAACAGCACCTTTCAAACACGCCGAACACACCCCACCATGCCCACCATCACCACCACCTGGCAGTGCCTCCGGTTTCCCACCTGCCCCCTCCCCCGGCCCTTTTTAAAAGCGAGCCCCTCAACCACTGTGGGCACGAAGACAGCACTTACATGCACCACTTGGCTTCTGCTGAGAAGGGTCCCGGAGCCCCTCAACATCACTGAGTTACGAGGCCTCAGTCAGTACCATCAATAACTTCTTGGATAAAAAAAAAAAAAAAAAGTAAACAAGTGGGCCACCAACCATCCAGCACCAAGTTAAGCTGCGCTTTCACCGAGCAGATGTTTTTTATCCATTAAAAATAATAAGTCCTAAAATATTCTGCACTGCCACTTTCGTCGGGGTACCAGTTAGCGATGCGCCAAAAATTCGGTCATCGACAATTTTTATTTGGAAAATTGTCACTGGAGCAACACAACCTAAACAGCATGTTGTGTTGGAAGATTAGACAAGGAAAAAAAGAAAAAAGGGGATTGACGGTAAATCTGAAGCATCACCCCGCCATAGCCAACCAAGTTGACGTCGTGGTGTCTTTTTTTAGGAGATTCCCGATGCAAACGGGTCGAGTGTAACAACACAGAACTGTCTGTTTTTTTGTTATTGCTTGCCCAGAGGCTGAGCTGCTCTGCATTTGTTTACAGAGCAAATGTGTCTGAACAACCTTCACGTCTGAATCGCTTGGCCTCTGGACCGAACTGGAAAGTATGTCAAAACAACCAAACCACGGTTGAACCCAGTTGACTGTTTGGTGGAAACGTGGCTTAACCGTCGAGCCTGATTATTATTGCAAGCATTTCCCCCAAATCCATTTTTAAAATCTTGGACCTTCTGAGCAGCCCGTTACATGGCAATTCATGTATGGAAGCTCCTCTGGAACACATTTTACATGTTTGAAAAACTCCGAGCTCATACGGACCATCTATTTAAAACAAGCTTACACAAGCTTTACAAGTGTTCTCAAATGAATGGCGAGTGGACTTTTTTTTTTTTCCCCTGGTGGTCAAAAAATATTCTGTGAATGTTGTCGCTGGTTCCACCAGTCACGCAAGAACACAGTGCCATGGACTCCAGTTTGAGAGAGAGGAGGAGTTTGATTTTATTCCTTTTTTTAGACTTAAAATGAGCTGTTGGATCTGATGTAATTGTGGTGCTTTCCATTCCAATAGACACAAATTCTTAACTTTGGCTTCGCTGTTCAAAAATTCAATAACACCCTAACCTCGAACGGCGGCACACTCATGTGGAACCGGAGCAGGATGTGGTCATTCAGAAGAAACTCAGGTTTTGCTGGCTGTGAACAGATCAGTGCAACCTCCTCTCTCGTCCCATACTGCCACTGTGAGAGGCCGCATACGACTGGGCCCCCCCCCCAATCAGGATCTACCCCAACCCCACCCACCTCCCTTCTGGTCTCCGCCACGCTGCTGTCAATAATACGGGTCGGCATGTTAAAACTCATTTAATATGCTCGTTATCCACACACACAGGTTGCTCAGTTTGCTTTGAGGTTGTATGGTCTTTTTGTTTTGGTGTACCGCAGGGGTCTGTCTTTAGCCCGTTGAATGTTGCCTACGCAATGTTTTTTGCTTCTCATTTTCGGACACCACACAGTGGAGAAAATGGCAGCCGCGTTGAAGCTTCCCGTTACGCCAAGAAGTCAAGTCGGTTGGATAAGAAAATGTATAAGCCGATGGTGTGAATGTTTCCTTATGATAGAGCTTTGACTGTTATCCGACGTACAGTACTACGCAAAATATCTTTAGGATGTCCGTGGAAAAGATCAGCTAGATGATATGAACAAAAATTTTGTTGCACAACCAAATTGAAATGTGCTTTACAATGTCAACATGGTGGACAAAAAAATCTTGCAGCAAATTTTTGCAGTATTCAGCCCCGAGTGGTCAAATTAAGACGTCCTTCCCCCTTCTGATTGATTGGACCTGCAGTTTGTCTTTGTGTGGCACTTAGTTCCACATTCTTCATCATCCAGTTGCAATACGGCTCTTTGTCTTAACTGATGCCTTTTTTTTTTTTCTTTCTTTTTTTTTTTTGCGTGTATTCTCTGCACTTTAGCACTGCGTGGGCAAGGCGCAGGGAAGCGGCGTTTGTATTGTGGAAAAGGCTGCGGTCTAGCCTGCGAGCGAAAAAGGTCGATTTTTTTTTTTTTTTTTTGTAAGGTAAAGGAGAACAGTGGGTGATGTGGAAGGGACCATAGCAAAAAAAAAAAAATTCTACTCAAAATAGTGTCCCGGAAAAAAATGGAAAGCGTCTTCCTGCTTTGCCGACCACACACTTGGCCATCCGAGCTTTGTCCGCAGTACATTCTTTTTATTTTAATGTTTTTTGCTAAAATGGCTGAACCATGATCATGATGATACTCCTCCTTTCTTCGCTGCATAGAATGCACTTTCTACTAAAACTCTCGGCTAGTCGCGAAAAAAAATAACATTGTATATTCGAAGATTCTAAGATGTTTTAAGAAAAATCATTATACTTCTTTCTCCCTTCTTTGTATTTTTAACCACTTAATGTAGCATTATTGTGTATTTTATTATAATTGTTATTATTATTATTGTATCTGGTACAAAATGTGCAGCTTTATAATGTCCTGGTTTGTCTTTATTTTTGTATATTCTCTGGAGATTTGAGGAACTTGGAGAGACAAGTTGGGCCTTTTTTTTTTTTTTTAAATAATGTAATGACTGCTAACTTTAAGTAAAAACAAGTAGCCACGAGTCTGACGCCTCGTCCGTCTGTCCGGCAACTACAAAACACAATTTTAGGGTCAGTAGGGACGCTTGCTAGCTGCACGTGAAGCCTCAAGGTTTTATCAGCTATTTGTTGAGTCAGTTTTTTTTTGGGGGGGGGAGATAACCGCTAGCTTGTATCACGTTCAAGCGCATTGACCTTGAGCTGCTGATCAAATATTATAACGGTAGTTAAGAGTTTCTAAGAAATGAAAGTTAATGGGATTATTTACTTTACACAAGAACAGTGGAGAAAATGAAATTGTCACAAAATCCACCTAAAATCATCCTTCTAACCAAATTGGCAGATTTCTTGTTGAGTTTTTGACCATGTGTTGATGTCGGTAGTAGTGCTGCAATTAATGAATCTTGATCATCAATGAATTTTGTGTTGTGTGTTGGTCTGTGTGGGTTGTGTGTATTGATTTGAGTCTGTTTGTGGACTTCTGTTTAGTGTGTTAGTGTTATTCATCATGTATTTGGAGTTTTTTTGTGTGTTGGTTTGTGAGTGTGAGACAGCAGGTGCTCGGAGGGGGTACGTGTTACTGCGGCGGGGGAGTCCAAGTGAGGCGGCTGGGTCTGGAGAGCCGTGATTCACTGCCAACGTGTAGGCGGTCGGCCAGCGAGCTTGAGCGATAATAACACGCTGTGGAACATTTCTTTCTTTTCCCTTTTGGATCAGCACGATGCTGGCAACCAGCTGCGAGTTGTTCTGTTGCTGTAATGGTCGGAATGAGACGACACACTTAAGAGGAGAAGTTGCCGGGTCTTAAACTGGCCCACATTAACCTTGATTTTGATAAATATTCAGAATTCATTGTAGTAGGTCTAGCTTTCTAGTCTTCTAGTTTTGTCCAGTCCATAGTATAGATCCAATTATTTTTAAGTACACAACCCAGCATGCAGTCTTCAGTCTAGCAGTCAGTTCTTAATTTAAAGCAGACTAAACTAGTCCAGTTCTTAGTTTAGAGTAGACTAGACCAATCTTGTAGGTTGGTTAAAAGCAGACTTAATTGGGTGGTGTATTTCTTAAACCAGACTACACTAATTTAGTCAGGTCTAGCAGTAAAGTCCAATTTCTACAACAGCAGACAAAATGCACGTGAACGCGCACAGCAAATGGGAGGGCGGACTCGGCGCTGCGTGCACGCGGCGGCGCGTTCGGGTGTCCCATAAAACCACCCGAACTCCTCGCTCTCCTCTCAATGCGACGGGACCGAACCTCAAAACGACTGCCGACGCACACAAGTATGTATTTGTATTGTTTTTTAAATACACAACAGCAAACATTTTCGGGAAATTAGGTCAAATATTTCAAATGACTTAAAAGCCGGTTTGCACGCTTGCGATAGTATTTTGTATATTTAATTACGAAATTTACGATGCAAAATCTTAAATGGCGTATGCTCAAGTGAAATTTTTTTTGCGTCACTTTAATATAAAACCACTTATTTTTTTGCGTTCTTATTTTATTTTCGTCCTATGGGCTCTGTGTAACGTATTTTCCCTGTTTCTTATTATGTGTATTTTCCTTAAAAATGACAGGCGGACATCTTGAAGGGACGCCCGGCAGTTGATTTTTGCCCACGACACACAACTTCCCACTACAGTAAGTTAAAGAAAAATGTATTTTTTTGAATGGGTCACTTTATTAGGTCCCGGGTAATTAGATGAATTTATACAAGTGAGATTAATAAAACTGCCCTCTAGTGGCCAAGTAAAGGAAGCGCAGTGACTGCATGAACTGATGCACAAATTTAGATTCTTTGCAATTTAATTGATCATATTGAATTACTGTAAGTTTTTCTAAACTAAAATACCGTGGGGTAATAATTTCATTTATTTATATATTTATAGAATTTATTTTAAAAACATAAACATCTTTCACTTCTTTTGAAGTAATAATGTTTTCCTTCAGTAGCCTGCCTCAGCGTGGGATGCAGTAAACGAGGTGTGACAGTCATGGGGGATTCGTTCTTCAACTGCTGTTATTTCCCACCTCAACCCCCAGGCGAGGAGGAGCCCATCGGCTCCCGAACCCGCGGCGAAAGCAGGATGGCCACTCGCATCTCCCCAGACAAGCGCTTCCTCATCTTCTTTGACTTTGACCTGACCATCGTGGATGAGGACAGCGACGACAGGGTGGTGCAGGTGGCGCCCAACCAGCATCTGCCCACCTGGTTGAAGGACACGTACCAACCGGGCCACTATAACGAGTACATGCAACGGGTGCTGGCCTATCTGGCTGAGCAGGGCGTGACCGAGAGTGAACTTCGCATGGTCATGGAGAAGCTACCCTCCACCCCGGGGATGATGGCGCTCTTCCAATTCCTGCGTAACCGCCCGCCGCACGACTTCGAGGTGGTCCTGGTGTCGGATTCCAACACCTTCTTTATCGAGTCCTGGTTGAGGCGATCCGGCGCCCGGTCCGTCTTCCATCGCATCTTCTCCAACCCCGCCAACTTCAACAGAGACGGGCGACTGGTGCTGAGGCCCTTCCACTCCCACGAATGCCCACGCTGCCCCGAGAACATGTGCAAGCAGAAGGTGGTCCGAGAATACGTCGTACGGCGGACCCAGGAGAGGGGCCACCCATACCAGAGGGTCTTCTACGTGGGCGATGGTGCCAACGACTTCTGCCCGGCGCTCGCCATGGGGCCCCGGGATGTGGCCTTCCCGCGACGAGACTTCCCCATGCATCGCCTCATTACTGAAATCCACGAGGCCATGCCAGGGGAATTCAAAGCGGTGACGGTGCCCTGGACCTCCGCTGAGGAGGTGGTCCAACGCCTTAGGAAGCTTGTGAACGAGTAAGGCCGTGAATTAGGACAGAAATCATAATCGATTAATTACACCGGGGGCAGATTCGGAATCAGCATAAAATGTCTCGAAAACAAAACTGAAAACTAAAAACAATAGTAAAAAATTGTTGACCCAGTGTGATTAGTCGTTGCAAATAATTGTTGGAGTGCACTACTCATGTGCAATCAGCAGAGGTGCTATTGAGTCCGTTTTAAATAGTTTGCCCTCCAAAGAAGAACATAAAACCAGCTATTCAAGTCAAAAATTTTAACAATGCATCAATAATTTTCCCTATTAATTTATCAAGGCAATTTACCTAAATGCCCATCCTTAATAAATCGACATTTACTTGACCATTTTAGAGCACATTAATGAAAAACTGAGCAGAAAATGATATAAATGAACACAAGATATATAATATTTTTAAATTATTTATCCCCCCAGAAGAGGTAATCGGCCCACCAGAAACAACATTGAAGGCAATAAGATTATTGTTTTGGGTCATTCAAGTCATATATGTTTGTTTCGCTATAATGTTTTTGTATTTTTGGCCTTCATGGCGCAGGGGCACTGAAGATCTGCCCCTCAACGATCAATACAAAGCTCTTAAATGTGTGTATCTTATCTGATAGCAATACCTGTTAAATGTTTGTCTTGTGTCTTGAGTTAAAGCAGTCGTCCTGCAGCAATATTCTTTTACCAAGGTGCTTCTTTTCAAATATTTTATAAATGTACTGTACGCAGTGTTGTGTGTCTTTTACTCTGTAGGCTAACGTCTACTTGAGGAACTTGTTACCAGCAGCAATACGGAAATAAAGCCATCAACTAAAACTGTCTGTGTTTTTATTTGTAAAACCTTCAGCAGCGATCAGGGTTGGACGGGGAGAAAATAATAGGCCCTGACATTGATGACTGAGACAGGCCTCTCATAAATACTAGAGTAAAAATGATGAGTTATTTGTGTACATTCCCCTCAAGAGAATTTATTTCAGTATTATCCAAAGCCCACTTTAAATTATTGCAGTTAAGTGTAGTACATAGTATGTAGCATGTTCAGGTACAGTAGGCTATAAAATTTTGACAAAATTATTTGTTGTACGTGTTCTCAAATTACTATTATTACGTTTTGCATGCAGCCATTCTTATTTTAAAAAAATATATTATTCAAATTACATTAAGTTATGATTGTAGACATAAAATGACCTAATCCTTCTTTCAAAATAATAGTCTGCGTTCTGTAACTCACCACTCGTTACGAAGGGGGCGACAGTGAGTACGCTAGAGTGATTATTCGCTGTTTTAGCAAACGAAGAAAAAAAGAGACCGGAAGTGGCGTTTCATACGCATGGCGCTATTTGGAAAATAGAATAACTTGCTAGGAGCTAAACGTATTTCTTCTTATAATTTTGTGCATCGTGCGTCATTCCTTTGCTGTAGCAGAATACAGGTAAATATGCCTTCTCAATTAGATTATAAATTCATAGTAGAAAACTAGCATTGCTCTATTACAACCTTAACGTAACGCTAACGTTGTTTCGGGTGTCATTCATTCTTTACCTCGCTAGCCGGCTAGGATGCTAATTGTGTACTGAAATCATATTTTGCTAAATTCAGAAATGTGGGGGGTAATATCTGCACCTTTTCAGAAATGCAAATGACGCATACTTATTTGACTAGTGAATACTACATCTCGAATGTGATGTAATGTAAATACTGAAGCTAAATTAGCATTAGCCGCATAGTAAAGTTACAATATCTTGAGTAACAGTAACTTCATAAATTAAGGTTTAAATTTTGGTTAGCTGGTCGAATGACACTTACTGGTGTATTTAAAATTTAGAGAGTCTTTTTTATATTCGAGCTTCAGTTTTGTCATATATCTGTTTACATCGTCATTGTGGTATTTATATTATGTATATTCAACTAACATTATAAATTTCTTGGCTAAGTTCTCTGTCAAATGGAGGCTGATCTGTACGACGAATTTGGCAACTACATTGGTCCAGAGCTCGACTCTGACGATGATGATGAGAACGACTTGGATGCAGAGGACCGAGATGGAGATGAGGTGTTGTGTTGCTCTTGTTTTGATAGAATGTGTCAAACAGTATTGTAACAACATGTCCTCTTTCTGGTGCAGGGCAACGTGGAAGATGATGATGAGCCGGCCGATGCCGACGAGGATGTGCCCGGCATGGAAGTGGTACTGCATGAGGACAAGAAGTACTATCCGACTGCCGAGGAGGTGTACGGGCCAGAAGTGGAAACCATCGTCCAGGAGGAGGACATGCAACCTCTCACAGGTTACAGATGAGAGACTTGATACTCAATTTTGACTCACCAACATTTGGGGGGTTTGTTATTGTGTTTGTAGCGGCATATAAATATATACTTTGTGATTCATTTCAACCTCTTCCATCATTTTATGTACTCAACATTCCTCTCTTGCCGTCCAATCAGAGCCCATCATCAAGCCAGTGCGACACAAGCAGTTCACCCTGATGGAGCAGGAATTACCAACTACAGTTTACGACATGGAGTGAGTAATGATAGCTAAGCAATTATTCAAATAGCTCAAAACATTATTGCCGTAAAGTACAATGAAGAAGGAAGAGTAAATAAAGAAATATAGAAAGATTTCTATTCTGGAAAATGCTCATATT
The DNA here is from genome assembly GCF_024217435.2 of Syngnathus scovelli. Taxonomy (NCBI): domain Eukaryota; kingdom Metazoa; phylum Chordata; class Actinopteri; order Syngnathiformes; family Syngnathidae; genus Syngnathus; species Syngnathus scovelli. The sequence continues at coordinate 4,915,035 of NC_090862.1, forward strand.
TGTCAGCATGTGCTTTAGTCATCTCCAATTGTCATTAAACTCATTCAACCAGATTCCTTGCCGACCTAATGGATAGTCCTGAGCTGATCCGTAACGTCACCTTGTGTGGTCACCTCCACCATGGCAAGGTGAGACTATTCTCGCCATCTGTGTGCCCAAAAAAACCCAACATATACTCTCTGAGACAAACCCGACGTAACATTTCTTTGTTTTCCTTTTAAGACTTGCTTTGTGGACTGTCTGATTGAGCAAACACACCCGGAGATCAGGAAGAGAGACGACATAGATGTGAGTTTGCCATCCGTAATAAGTGCTCACCTAAATTTCTGTCTAATGACTGCAGACTAACACCTTGCTTATCCTTTCAGCTCCGGTACACAGACATCCTCTTTACTGAACAGGAGGTGAGCGTGACATTTTAGAAAAATGAACCCGTGTCACAATGAATGTGAATATTGTTTTGTTTGCATTTCACAGAGAGGCGTAGGCATCAAGAGCACGCCTGTCACAATGGTGCTGCCTGATTCCAGAGGCAAATCCTACCTGTTGAACATCATGGACACGCCAGGTACTCCACCTTCATATTGTGACATCACCATCAAATAGTCAACACCTTCCGTTTCCCCAAACAGGTCACGTCAACTTCTCCGACGAGGTCACATCCAGCATCCGCATCTCGGACGGCATCGTCCTCTTCATCGACGCGGCCGAAGGAGTACGTCGTCATGCCGCACCGGTGGCAGCCATTTTGAGAGCTGTTCATATGACTCACAGTGTTGTTGGACTGCAGGTGATGCTGAACACGGAGCGGCTGATCAAGCACGCCGTCCAGGAGCGCATGGCCATCACCATCTGCATCAATAAGGTGGACCGGCTCATCGTGGAGCTCAAGCTGCCGCCCACGGACGCCTATTACAAACTCCGCCACATTGTGGACGAAGTCAACGGTCTGCTCAAGTAAGCGGCCGTCGCACTATAAACATCCCGTGACGTCACGGCGTGTTCATTAGTGCCGCTTTTCTCCTCCAGCACATACTCCACCGATGAGAACCTGGTGGTTTCTCCTCTCTTGGGCAACGTGTGCTTTGCTAGTTCCCAGTACAGCATCTGTTTCACCCTCGGCTCCTTTGCAAAGATCTACGCTGACACTTACGGTGAGATGGCTGCACACCAACACTCGAACAAGCCTCCTTTCTTATGAGTGTGTGTTTATTTGCAGGTGACGTCAATTACACTGAATTTTCCAAGAGACTCTGGGGGGACATTTATTTTAACCCCAAAACGTGAGTGTTAACCTAATATTTGACATTTAAATTTACATTTTCTCAAGTCTTTTTGTGTGTGTTTTTTTGTCTGTGTGTCATTTAGGCACAAGTTCACTAAGAAAGCTCCCACCAGTAACTCCCAGCGCAGTTTTGTAGAGTTTGTCCTGGAGCCACTCTACAAAATCCTTTCACAGGTTGGGTACAATATCTCAGAAAAGCCCACGAGGTCCAATTTTCCTAAAGCCGCCTTTTTGTTTAGGTGGTGGGAGACGTGGACACGTCCCTCCCCAGGGTTCTAGATGAACTCGGGGTCCACCTGAGCAAAGAAGAACTGAAGCTAAATATCAGGCCGCTGTTGAGGCTGGTGTGCAACCGTTTCTTTGGAGACTTTACTGGTATGTTGCTTTTTTTTTTTTTTTTTTAATAAAGAAAGTTGGTCATATGTGACAAACATAAGCCACACTACTATCAGACTAATAATATGTTATATTTATGACCTGCCTCTGCAGGCTTGGTGGACATGTGTGTGCAGCACATCCCTTCACCACAGGAGGGCGCTCGGAACAAGATAGAGCACACTTATACTGGAGGTCTCGACTCTGACTTAGGGGAGGCCATGGCTGAGTGTGACCCTGAAGTGAGTTTTTATGAGCGATTTGTAAAGGTGCAAAATAGAAACATTAAAAAAAAGCGCAAGATTCCTCAGAATTTTAATACAAGCACATCAAACATCTTTAATTAATTTAATCTAAGCCTTTCTTTGCATCTCCTTGTTCAGGGTCCTCTGATGTGCCACACCACCAAGATGTACAGCACAGAGGACGGCGTTCAGTTCCACGCCTTTGGCCGCGTGCTGAGCGGAACCATCCAGGCGGGCCAGCCCGTCAAGGTGTTAGGCGAGAACTACACCCTGGAGGATGAGGAGGATTCCCAAGTCTGCACCGTCGGTCGGCTCTGGATTTCCGTCGCCAGGTGCGCTTCGGGGATTTGGACTTTTTAAAGTTGGAGTCGATGTTTTATGAATGAAATCCCACCTGCTCCATATTTTGAAGATATCAAATTGAAGTGAATCGAGTCCCAGCCGGCAACTGGGTGCTCATCGAGGGATGTGACCAGCCCATCGTCAAAACTGCCACTATCACAGAGCCCCGAGGGAACGAGGAGGTCAGACTCCCCCGACGCTAACAAACGGCGGTTAAGCTTAAATACAAACCAATGTCACCATCAACTTCTCGCTTTCGCTTCAGGCTCAGATTTTCAGGCCGTTGAAGTTCAACACAGCGTCTGTGATCAAAATCGCAGTGGAGCCCGTTAACCCGTCAGAGTTGCCCAAGATGTTGGACGGGCTGCGTAAGGTCAACAAGAGTTACCCCTCCCTCACCACAAAGGTGCGTCACATTAGTCAAGTAGTTGTGCCGGTGTCTCCAGATGGAGCAGCTTTGTGCTGAATATGTGTTCTTGTGTATGTCTTCATAGGTGGAGGAGTCAGGAGAGCACGTTATTTTGGGCACAGGGGAGCTCTACCTGGACTGTGTCATGCACGACCTGCGCAAGATGTATTCTGAGATTGACATTAAAGTAATTGAGATTCAGTTGTGCCGTATCCCCGGGGTTCTTTTTGCTTTTATTTTGAGACAAATCTCTTCATGTCCGTAGGTTGCCGACCCAGTGGTGACTTTCTGCGAAACGGTCGTGGAGACGTCGTCTTTAAAGTGTTTTGCTGAGACGCCGAATAAAAAGTGAGTATTGGTTTCACGCTCCAATGCTGGATCTCGTGGCCATTGAGGGTTAAATAAATGTCACCATCAGTGTTGGCCTCACTCCCTCCTCCCCTTCTGGTGTCAAAGTAAGTGATTGACAGCTGACCATGCGTTGCCATTGGCAGGAACAAGATCACCATGATCGCCGAGCCCTTGGAGAAAGGGCTGGCCGAGGATATCGAGAACGAGGTGGTGCAGATCACTTGGAACAGGTATGATGGCGGCCATCTTGCAGCTTGCGCACATCCAATCAGCACGCGTTGAATTAAAACAGCTGAGTCGTACGGCAAGACTTTTGCGTAACGGCTCCCGAGACGGCGCCATATTTCTCTTTTATCCCTCAGTTGGCGGCTGACAAATGCGCAGGCACGCAGGAGTGACCGTTTGGTCTTTTAATTAAATGTCATGATGGAAAAATGCGGCACAGTCACTTGTACGTCAGATACTCAAAAAACGACTTCATTTCTTTGGAATTTTTAAGTGGCGTGCCACAGCCTGCTGACTTTTAATCCAGCCGAGTGTATTTTTTTTCCTGGAATTAAATTGAATTCAATGATTTGTTTTATGGGGCATTTCTCTTGTGGAATATTTGGACAGAAAATAAAAGATGTGCTGTGTTTGGTGAAAAGAACGTTGGAGCTTTTTATAAGAGCCTCCTCGCTATTGATCGGATCACTTACGCTAATTGAAAATGCTCTGAAAGCACACATGAGATTTGGAATCCCTATGGTACAAAGTGTGTGTGCTTGTGTGTGTTTATGTGTGTGCCCGTGCAGGTGCGACGCCACCGCAAACGCGACACTTCACACCCCATTAGACCGAAACGCTTCCTCTTCCATTAACCCCTAATCAACTAATCTCCTTTATGTTGCAGCTGACACTTGAGGCAAAGCACCTTTCTTAACCACTTCCTCTCTTCTCCTCCTTCAGGAAGAGGTTGGGTGATTTCTTCCAGGCAAAGTACGACTGGGATCTGCTGGCCGCCAGGTCCATCTGGGCCTTCGGACCCGACACGACGGGGCCCAACATCCTGGTGGACGACACGCTGCCCTCGGAGGTCAGAATTAACGTGGAAGCAAATGAGTCATAGTATTTATCAGATGTTGTGACAATGTTGCAATTTTTTTTTTTTTTTTTTGAGTCAATTCTTGTGCTTGACAGGTGGACAAGGCGCTGCTGGGCTCGGTGAAAGACAGTATCGTTCAGGGTTTCCAGTGGGGCACCAGGGAGGGGCCGCTTTGTGACGAGCGTAAGGACCATCTCGCTTTAAAGCCAACCAACCATGGAGATATTTTGGAGTCTTCAACATGGATGCCTTTGCGAATGTCTTTTTTGACCTTCTTCTCCCTCAGCCATCAGGAACGTCAAGTTCAAGATCCTGGACGCTGTCATTGCTCAGGAGCCACTGCACCGCGGAGGGGGCCAGGTCATCCCGACCGCCAGGAGGGTGGTGTACTCGGCTTTCCTCATGGTGAGCTCACCGACCCAACCCCCGCCCCAACCCGCTTTCCCGTCTGCCATTAGACTTTTCTTTAATGTTCCATTACCCTGATTACACTTTCCATTTCGCTGACGCTCGTTCTCCTTAATTGCACCCCCGTGACGTTTCTCGCTCACACTTTTTGGCCGGTCTCCTCGTTTCCTTTCGACCGTGTCACCTGTGTGTTCGCCGTGTGTTCACCGAGGTTGTTGTGGTTCTTTTTGTGTACGTTGCAGGCCACCCCGAGGTTGATGGAGCCGTACTACTTTGTGGAGGTTCAGGCGCCGGCCGATTGCGTCTCCGCTGTCTACACGGTGCTCGCCCGGAGGAGGTCGGTGTCCGTCCCGAGCACTTTGAACCGCAGAGCCGGGATTCACTCCGTTGTCATTTTACAGAGGCCACGTCACGCAAGACGCACCCATCCCGGGTTCTCCCCTCTACACCATCAAGGCCTTCATCCCGGCCATTGACTCATTCGGCTTCGAGACCGACCTTCGCACGCACACTCAGGGGCAGGCCTTCGCTCTGTCTGTCTTTCACCACTGGCAGGTAGGAATTTGACAGCGAATCAATTTTGCGCCACACGTGTAGTGAAGACGTGAATGTCAGCTTCGCTCCATCAGTCTCAAACAGCAGCGAACTGAAGCGGCAATGTACGCAGAAGCAGCCAACAAAAATCCACCGCGCTGTCCGCAGCTCGGTCTCAATCACCGCTGATGCGCAGCAAGTGTTGAGTCATTAAGATTTAAGCCCCGTCTCGGGCTGCCATGTCCGACATGTGTTTGAGCGCGCTCTCAGCGGCTGTCGCCCAACGTTAAGCTCCACTTAGATGAGATGAGCGCTTATTATGGCAAAGTCCTTCATCGGGAAACCGCGTCGACGGCGCCATGTTAGCACCTGAACGCCTCCGTAGCAGCGTGCGGTAATACAAACCGCTTATGATGTTCACTTGAAAGCTTACAATCCAAAATTTGATGGATGTTTGTTCTTCCAGTCAAATATGAGCATTCTTTCGCCACAATTCATGTTTTAATGTTCTATAAATAACACCGTCCCGGAGGAATGATTTATCCCCCCAAGCCGCGAGCCGGTGTCCTTGTCCCTCGTGGATCCGCCCGATGGCCTCCAGCAGCCACTCACATCATCGCTAGCTAGCATAATGACATATTTACTTACTCGGCGTCCATCTTTGCCACCGCCACAACGTTGACCAGAACAGACTGACCGGTATTGATTCAGCTTCCCCTGGACGACACTTTGTTTGCCCCATTAAACTGGTTAGTGCGCTGGTGGTCTGCCAGTGCCGGCTTGTAATCGATGTCAACTTACTGTTCCGTCCATCTGTTGATTTGCCTTCAGCCTCTCGAGTGACGGTTTCCTCCCCATGTGTTGTCTCATCCTGAGGCCAGGAAACTCGTCTTCAGTTTTTTCCTGACTTACTTGCGAGATAATCACTCAGTCATTTAGGTCGTCAACTCCGATAGTACACCTCATAATTTAAAAAGCCAATTTATGGACAGAGGAAGTTTTACAGGAAAACAAGAAGAAGGCTCATGGGAAAGAAAGTCTTACCTGACAATGCGGCTCATGACGTGCTTGTGGTTCGCGCGATTCATCAGCCAAATCAGCTTGGGGGTGGGGGGGGGGATCGTGCTTAACCTGCCAACGTTGCATCGATGCCAACGTTGGTCACACGTCTTGCGTCCATCATTGTGATGGATGCGCTCCTGAGTCAGTGGCAGCGGCGCCACACACTCACCAATGAATCAGATGAGAAGCAGATAAAAAAAAAAAAAACACCAAAAAAATAAAAGGTGTCCACTCAGCAGGACCGCCAAGCATCTTTCGCATTTGACGGATTGTTTTTTTTTTTCTTCTTCTCTCAGCTTGATACAAATGAGAAATTTTTCAAGTGGACCACGCAAATGTATCTTGCGGACATGCTTCTTGGGCAAGACTGAAATTGTCATCATCTTTGTCCTGTGATATGTGTGAATTTGTTTCCGTGAGGAAAATTGATTTGGAAGCTTGGTAGATTGTTTTTCAGCGCTTGGTTCACACAACAAAATTAAACTCGTGACTCAAGGGAGCAGCGAAGTTCAAAAGTTGTAACGTGTTCTCCAGATTGTTCCCGGCGACCCGCTGGACAAAAGCATCGTAATAAGACCCCTGGAACCTCAGCCTGCCCCCCACCTGGCTAGAGAGTTCATGATCAAGACCCGACGGCGCAAGGTCAGCCTCTTCTCCTTCTTTCTGTTGCCCCCTACTCCCCCCCGCCTTTCACAACTGACACTTTGTATCATTTGTGTGGCAGGGTTTAAGCGAGGACGTAAGCATCAGCAAGTTTTTCGACGATCCTATGTTGTTGGAGTTGGCCAAACAGGATGTGGTGCTAAATTATCCCATGTGAGTGCAACTACACTGCGGCAAAAACGTTTTTTTTTGTTTTAAATACACAAATCAATGTACATCCTGGTAAATATACATTCATCGTGGTTCTTAGTATTTCGATAAAACTGTTGTTGTAGAATACACAGAAACACCCAAAAAACGTTTTTTTAAGAATATGCTGTTGATTTGAATAATAAAAATTCAAATAAAAATCTTTGTACTTGAATTTTGTTTGTTTTCACCCCCAACAAAATCTCTTTCTTGATGTCAGGTTGTAAGCACATCAAAGTCGCACATCAAAGTCGCTAAATCAACTTTACAACGTCTTATTCTGTATAACCACAACAAATATTCACAAAGAAAGAAAAAAAAAAAAAGAACAAACTAAACATTTAGCGACAGTTGCTGGTCAGCAGACCTCTCCGGCTAAAAACTTTTCAACCGAATGTCACGAGGTCGCGTCCGCGGCGACGTTTGCGGTGATCTGCGTGTCGGCTCGTGACACTGTGTGGGCCGTGACTGATGGACAGGCTGACGAATGAGTGGAGGCAGGCGCGGACCAGGCCAAAGTTGAGAAGAAAATACAAGAGTGATGCAACATGACAGTGAAGACACGGAGGCGACACGACTTGCAATGTACATATAAATATTGATACTTTGTTTTGGAGTCCTTTTAAAATGTGAGCTACAGAGCTACTGTCCACTTAACCGGGTTGTCCACTAAAGACTTGCCATCGTCTGAAGGCACGTGATGCTGATGGCTGGACTTGTTTACACGCCTTTGAGAAGGTGTTAGAGCGACTCAGTCTATCACTTTAGACTACCACCATGACACCCCACGATCCTATCGGTGGCTGAGATAGACTAGCTGGAGACATTTTTATACAAAACAAGAATCCATCCAATCATCAAGCCACGAAACAAATTAAACTCAAGGCACCACCGTATGTCTTTGAGGGCCCTTCACCCTAAACAGAAAATGGCTGACTTCAGCTGACGTGACCCCGTCACTCGTCCTCCTCCAGCACTCTGGCGTGAGTCGTGGCCCGTTCCCGGCCGCGGGCCACGAGACGGATGGCGGCGGTTCTTGCCGGTCTGAACATTGAAGGGCCCCGAGCGCTTGTTACAATCTGTGGTCCCATGCGGTGCTAAATATAGACCATGGGTTGAGAAAGACAGATTCTTATGGTGTGTTCAGGGCCAAGATGGACCCCTTTATCCATCTGCTCTCCACCACCTCATCAGTCTTCTTTTTTACACATCTTTTACCTCTCCATGTACTCCTTACATACATACTTACTTTATGGAGCAGCATGTGATAGTATTCAAGAATCTTTATCTATCTATCTATCTATCTATCTATCTATCTATCTATCTATCTATCTATCTATCTATCTATCTATCTATCTATCTATCTATCTATCTATCTATCTATCTATCTATCTATCTATCTATCTATCTATCTATCTATCAAATAATTTTCAAATATAATCATTTTCGGGGTCTCTGTTCCTTTATTAATCAGATGCTGAATGATCGGGAGCGCGCACGTTCACTGATGCGCACGCGCCACGCTCGTTCTCACCAAGATGCGCGCATGCTTACGAGAGACCCCACACCACCCGACCCTCCTCAGCTGTCACTCAAGAGCGGACCAAGGGTTCGGCTGCTGTACTTCCACGCGGTGGAATCTCCAGAAAAATAGGAACTGAGGATCAAAGCCACCCCGCCTCCCTGCCCAGCCCCTCCCCGGGATCCGAGCGCTGCTCTGCGGTGATCAACAGATCGGCGAGTCGGGGTTCCGCGGAGGATGTGTAGCGGGGAAGACAATACCGGTCGGTGCAAGCATGTGAGCGAGCCTGATCGAAGCACATGACGGACTCGTGGCTGCCAATTTCGGCTGTGATTGCTACCAGAGGTCGGTCCTGCTCCGGTGCAAAAAGCAAGAAGGTTCGGTTGACAGCGGCAACATGACCCGAACATCATCACCATCATCCCGCACAGCTGTGACGGAACGGGCCCGCGGGGATCGTGGCACCGCTTTTACGCAGCAAACCACATAGTGACCACATTGTGCCAACGAAGGCTGACATGGACAAAAGAAGACGGGGGGCGTGAGGAAAGAAATAGAGGGGAGAAAATGAAACGATAAGAATTAAAGACTCGAGCAGAGAAAGTCCAGAAGATCTTCAAGTTTGGACCGAGCCAAGTCCAAAAACCTCGTCCTCCTCTCCTTCTGGCTTCTTCCTGGATCCTAAAGCATATTCACAGACTCGCACAGCGGTAAGCAATCATTTACTATTCATTTTTAAAGCAAATTAATATGAAATGATGGTATTACAAAGTGCATTTATTGTTCCGAACGTGTGACGACCCCAAGCTCAGTTTGGGCTGCACGTGCACGCGCCTTTTGACATGCATGCCGCCCACAGAAACAAATACTCGCATTTGTATGTCAGATTTTTATGTCAAATTCATACGGGGAATTGTTTCTTGTGACATTTGCATACATGAATGCCAGTGACTCCTGCCGTGCACGAGCGCCTTAATTGGAGCTCGTGCACGCGCAACGCCAGCCAGGCAGTTGTGTTCAGCAAATGTCATTTTTCACCTTTGAATCTAAAACACGTAAAGGTTACATATAAAACACAATTGCAGTTTGTTGTTTTAAATAAATATGAAAACGAAATAATTTATTCGTGAGGGATTATATTAATTTACATTATTACTGTGGTTTTAAAACTGTAAACTGTAGTTAATGGAGGAGCTTGAGAAAAATAAATAGAAATATTTGGAATTTTTTGTGTAATGCAGAACAAGCACAATATTAAATGTAAAAAAAAAAACTATATAATTGATATTGTGATTTTTTTTTTTCAATAGCAATTTTTGGACCTCACGTTAGCTGGTCCCTACTATTGTGCCCTAGCTTGATTCCTGCCATACGTTTTCTGTAAACTGCATCATCTCATCCCTTTATGAAGCCAATACTGTCCCATCCCCCCCCTGCCTGCCGCTTTCTTCATCCCACCATCATTCAGGGCAGTTAACCAGGGGGGGGAGCGACCTGCACCTGGCAGTCTTCAACGTGATGACACACTGCACGGATGCTTTTGAATGATGATCCGTGGGCTCAAATATTATGACTTTGCTCTTCCATGCCGCACATTATTTATTACATTTCTCCAAAATGGGATGGATTTGGCTCAGTGAGCAGAAAGTGGAATCTTTACGTTGCTCACATACGGATGATGTGTTCATCGCATACGTTCATCTTCATAGCTCGACCAGCACATTTATCGTATTTTTGCAAAGTGCTCCGTCCCTGATGACCTGGCTAACCTTTGTTACAACTCCTGCAACTGGGGGGGAGGAGGTTGGATGAAAGTGAAACAGGGAAGTGGGGGTGCTTGAGTATTAGACACCTGCACTGAAGAGTGATGAGGAGAAGATTGTGTGCGGCGGTGCCACGGCTGAAGCCAAAATGCTCCTGTTCAAGCTTTCTCCTCTGTTGCCGCTTTAGTGCGTGATTGTGCTTTTGTGATCCACACAAACACAATCGAAATCAGCATCTGGAAATAATGAAATTGTCGACTCAGCAATTAATTAGAACATGGATTATAGACTACAGGCCAAATACCGCATATGAAAGAAACCATCATCCATCTTGACTTGATGTCACATGCCGTCTTAATACATGTGAGTGTTTATGAGAATCGATACCAGACATTATTTTCCTGATCGTTAAAAGCCAGAATGACACACTTGGGGCGCAATTAACGATGCTTCGTCAAGCTGAAGGCTCATTAGACTTTGCTGTAACCTTTTAAAGTGCATAACGCCCGGCGACTAAATCTCATATGGTGCAACATCTTCATTAACGTTACTTTCTCCTTTTCTAATTTGGGCTTTAAAATTGTCCCCGCGTTAATGCAAGGATCAAATTTACGGTGTAATTGATTTGAATAAGAAAAAGATAATCATGTGCAATTAATCAGGCTTTTCTGCCGAGCGCAACGCCCGCAGGAGGCTTTTTAAAGTCAATGACACGCTTCAAAGACGTCTCTTCGCTATCGCTGGGGGCCTTGAATGCACTTCCTGTTTTTTTTGCAGTTGTGAATGTTCTCCATGTTGCCAGTGGAGGGTCAATTATGCAGCAATTGCGACACTTAAGTGACAGGTGTGCCCATATGAGCTAACAAGCTAGCATCAGGTAGCTAACAAAAATGATGTAAAGTGTGTCCAAAGTTTTTTTATTTGTTCAAAACATAAACGTCTGCCACCATCTAGTGGTCAATAGTGGAATTACATGCCATATAAAACAGTACACAAGGACAGATATTTTAATACATTGATCTTGCACAATTTTTTTACATATTAAAATATTTTTTCTGTATTTATTTGTAGATTTATCACACCATCCAATAGTACGTATTCATAAAAAATTTATATAAAGGGCAACCTTGATTTTTTTAAAATCTTTTAAACTAACTTCAATTAGCTTCTGGCTAAAACGGAGGATAAAATGAGGGCAACTGTCAACATTTAATGGAGCTAGCATCCCTAAGGGAGCAATTGGCGAAGTTCCCGGCGGTGCTTCCACGGCACTGTATACGTGTTTCCAGTATCTATTTAAACAGGGTGTCGAGCAATGTGCAAAATCAAGGTATTATGTTTATATCTGCTTTGGCAGTCGTGTGCACGCAGCCAGCGTTAATCCTCAGAGTTCGACTTGCTGAGGGGAAACGCCGTCTCGATTCCTGCCAACGAGTCTGGATTCCCTCCGACTGCGCATTGCTCTGCCTTTTTGGGTTTGGGTTTGCCAGTTGCTATGCGCCGCATTAGAGCGGCAGCAGAGGGGACGGCTACCACCGAGAGGTCACGCTAAATAGGCGCCCACTTTTCGAGGCCTCGAGTGATCGTTTCGAATCACCTCGAGTTACTTGTGTCTTTTTTTCGCGTCATCCATAGAGGTAAATAAAATGTCATGAGTCTAATTTGTTCACAAAGAAATGAGTAGAGAGATAAAAGTTCTACTTCTAAAAAAAAAAAAATACTTAAATGCAGTTCATTCATCCAGTTTCAAAGAGGAAGTTGGGTTGGCTGGCGACTATTTTTGGTATAAACAAATAATTTGGCATGGAGTTTCATCTAGAGGATGAAAAGTGTTAAATTAGAAGCTGAATGTTGTTGTGAAAGGAAAACTACTGGGGGCTGTCCTGATATCACTTTAAAGCAGGCGGCAGTTGTGTTCTTATAAAGTTGATCATTACAAAGTCCTCCGATTGAGCGTTAGATCGTTCGTGAGGAAGGAGCGAAACGAGGTGGCGGCTTTTTAATTTTTTTGCTTGCAAATAAAGCGGCGTGTCACCTAGGCTTCGCTCACTAAGGCCGAACGGGCATTGTAGCAAATGTTGCACAGCAGGCACCTTCCCACTGGGAATGTCACTGCAACGTAGCAGGATGGCTTTAGACGTACATACGCACGCACAGTCGCACGCGGTCGTGCCGAATGCAACCGTGTTTACGCTCGAGTCATCGTCGAGCACGCATGTTCAAAGCGATATGTCCAACTCGTGAGTTGGCGCGCGCTGACACATTTGCATACTGGCTCGGGCCATCGCCGTGATGCAGGGTGACAGGTCTTATGCCGCTTCCCCTTGGGGGGTCCGAGGGGGGCGGAACCACAACGTGACAGGCGAGCATGACTGAGGTCTTTCATTCAGGGTCGAGCAATGAACTTTATTTGCTCCTCAACCGCAGTCAGCAGTTAATGTATGCCGTGACGGAGCAAGATTGCATGAATTGATTTATGACTTGCTTAACCCAAGTCATGACTTGCCTTGCTTGATTTTTGCCTTAGTAACTAGAAAATCGAATTGTGATTTCCAGTTTGGCTTCTCACGATCATATAAATATTATAATCAGAGAGAAAGGATTAATTTGCAAGTTCCTACGTTTTGAAATCACCCTGAATGTAGCAAATATGCTAATGCTAGCAGTCAGTGTCAAATTCTATTGACAGGCTAAATGAAAATTAGCATCATGTTCTGGAAGTCCCCAAATCTGATGAATGTTTCTCTAATAGCTGTGGTGGAATATATTTGCTTAAAAAAACTAGCTTAATGTCATAGGAAGGTGGGAGTGATTGCACAACAGTCGATAAAGACGCTCGTAATAATTTTACACGCTCGTTTTAATGCCCTCATAATCCAATTTATAGCGTTTTTAACGCTCTCAGGTGGTCAAATTGTTAGAGCAATGACTCAATGTAAACATTACAAAATAGCAACATCACGAGCATGGTGCATTCTGGGGAAAGGGAAAATGAGACACTGCAAATTCAAAAATTATAACCCCGGAAAACGGTGAATATCATTAGAACAATGCGAAAAATTAGTTGGAGTAACACTGATTGGTCCACATAGAGAGGATGGAGGATCCCGGAGTTACCCTGCCGTCCCTTTCGCTCACCGTCAGCTTCCCGGCAGAACCAAGCAGTCGAGGTCAAAGGCCGCGGGGGCGACACCTTGTCACCGCCTTGCCGACGCGTCTCCTCACACAGGGGTTCAGGGGTTGGGGATGCACACACGTGGGTGCACACAGTCACACCAAAGTATCCGCCAGTGCACAGATGCACGGAATGTGGACTTTCCATGCGGAGAGAACAAATTTCGGCTGTTTTTGCAGCTCGTGCAGTGGTGAGTCACTGCTTGCGAATGCACACATTACTCCCATTTCATCAGCTCCGTGTCAACCCAAACCCCTTCCAACGCCCCCCACCCCGCCCTTTGCGTCCCCTCACTCCGAAAGGTCACAACCTCTATTTCTGGGTCACACGCCATCATTCAGCCCGACATAAACACTCGACTGTTCACGCCGTCCGAGCTTTCTAATTGGCTGGTTCTGCGACGCCCGTGCGGCGTCACTGTAAATGCCGGCAGCCCTTTACATGTCTCGCTAATTCTACTCAATGGAGCGTCGACATGGGAGGTTGCGCCTATAAAAATAGCCAGGACGCACGAATAAACACGCACAAGTGTATGCTGGAGTTATTTTTGTCCTCGTATGTTTACACGTCTTCTATGGGAATGTCCCTTCCTAGCATTAAGCTAGCTGGGGGTATTCCGAAGGGAAAATCAGTTGACTGAATTGAGAAAGAAACCGTCGCAAAAAGCGTTTAATTCTATTTACAGTATTTCCATACTGTATAATAAAAAGAAAGATTGATTAGGGAGCAGCCAATCTGAGCTGTAAGTAAAAGCACAAAAACTGAATTTGCAATATTCGTCATCGACATTCACTTTGTCTCCCAGGACAAGCCTTCCTCCTTCTCCTCTTCCCATTTCTTATCCCGCGGACACGGCTAAACAAAGTAACGTTCATACATGAGCGGTTCTCCGTGGCCCCGAGGCGTCAAGATGATGCAAGCCAAGGACCACCCTAGTGCGATGGCTCGGACCAAAGGGCCGCCGGGGGGGCGCTCGCGCAGATGCTCTCGTGCAGGCCGACGGGCTAATAATAATAATAAATTGAGACTTTATGCGCGAAAGAAAACAATGCTAAAAAAAACAAAAGGAAGAAGCAAAGGATGAAGTTGACATATGCGTGCTTAAGGCCTGACTTGAAATAGCTTCTTTATGCATATTGTTGTGTCGGGCCTGGTGGTGCGTGCGGGGATGCGATGATGCGCTTTTCTATTGCCACTCTCTATGGTAACAAATTAACTCCTCTCCAGTTTTCGCCAACTTGTTTGGACCTCTCTCCGCTCGTGTAAACAAATCCACTCGTCCGTGTTTATTTAAAAAACACTCTCTGCTCACCAATGCGTACCACCACTCTTGATTTTCGAGCTTATTTTCAATTTTATTATAAATAAATAGATCAAATAAATGAATGATCAAAATAAAATCACTTCTTATACTTTTTTTCATATTTTCATGCATTTTTAAATGTGTTAAATTTTAATTTATAAATTATTTCATTTTTATTTTTTTTGCTGGCATTCCTTCCTATGAAGATATTTTATGCGGTCTTAGTGGAACCCTGAGATAACAGGCTAAGTAACAT